>NC_041396.2:150175216-150272716 GCF_900747795.2 Erpetoichthys calabaricus
ATAATGAACACTTACAATACAAGGTTGGAACCTGACTGCTCATTGTATTTGCTTAGGTCGTCTCAGTTTATTTTAGCACATAGCTAAGTAAGCTGAACCAACAATATATTTCTGTTGAACATTGTCAATGAAAGAGCATCTGCAATTTTATTGTTCAATTTACATGACTTTTGTTAAAAAAGGTTTCAACTTTTTATTTCCTTCCACCTATAATTTAATCAGCATGTGCAGTGTAATAGCAAAGAAAAATAAAAAATATAAGCCTAAAGCTGCTCAAAAGCATGGCAAAAAGGAACTGATCTTAATGAAGCAATATGAATTAAATTTCCAAGTGTCATGTATTTTTTATTATTTTTTATCTTGAATAAACAATAGAAAATTCAATGCTTCATCTTTGCACCCTCTGAAATAAAAATATGCTATTTATATGCAGCAATCACAGGAATGTATTTGCACCCATTAAGCATGATTTCATTTACATGCTATTCACATTCAAGCATTCTTTTTGATATCTATATAGACCATCAGTACAATCAGTACAATCATCTTTGTTTTTTTTTTTTAATTTTTTAAAACTCTATGCATGTTACCTGCCAGGTAATAGATAAAATTCTGACAATATTTAATATCTCTTGACCTGAGTGTACAGTACCTTCATCAACTTTCATCGGTGAGCTTGTGTATCTGAACCTAGTTTGTTGAGTGCATTCCCATAAACACTAGCTTGAATCCTGTTCACTTTTATAGTTCCCATCTTTGAAGGTGACACCGAGGGTGCCTCTTATGCCTTTACTTTTTCTTGTGTGTGTCACACTTGCACTTCCTCTTTCAATCGTGTCACCAAAGCCAACCTGACTAATCAGATTGCTCGAAAAAACTGGACACACACACAGAACTTACCGTTTTATAATATAGTATATTGTCATTGTGCTAAGCTGGAGGCCTTTGTTTAATGTATATTAAAAGTGCCATATGTGTGAATTAACGAAGTCCATATGCTACTTCATGCCTTATCGAAGAAAAACACAGCTCTCAATGTTAAAAACACTAAGTGAACTTAGTGCATCATAGGTTTGTAGAGTCACATATACAGAGTAGTACAGTTCTTACTTGCATGTGCTAATGAAAATGCAACAAGTCATGAATAGTGAGTACAGATAAATTACCTTGAAACTTCTGTCTTCATTACTATTACATATTAGAGAAATTGCTGATTTACATTTTGTAACATAATAAAATGCACATTTTTTTTTCTTCTGGGGAAATCAAGACTACTTTACTAAGGTTAAATGTGTTAAATATGACATTTCACTTGCTACAAAAACATAAGATTTTAAAGTTTTTCCTAAGCTCCTTCACTGAGAGTAACCTGCTGTCCTATCTGTCGTGTCTTAGGTTCATTCAAATTCAAAGGTCATTGTTTTATATTCTGATCTAATGGCATTTTACTACAATTTTTCCAGTGTTACAATATTTATGGTGGATTTATTTACACTTCAACCTGCTTGTTACTTCTGAGTGCTATGCACCATGAATTGCTTACATGCAAAAATCTTTTTCTTGCTGAAAAAAGTTATGGATTCATAAATATAACTTAAAATACATAGGTCCTAACAGAATTATCCCTAGGATTGACATACCTTTGGAGCCTAAAGATAAGAGCCAAGAATAGATGAGAAACCAGTCTATTGTAATTCTTAGACTTATGTGTTATTTGTTTTTGAGTCTCAAAGATAGCAAATCACTACAAACTAACCAAGCTTGCCATTTACATTTTTAGTAGGACCAAAACCAGATTATTTATTTCAAGCTGAAGACTTCAAAATCAAGTGACTAATCAAACCTCAGTTTAAGTTTCAATGCCACTTTCTAAAACAAAGTACACCCAGTGCACAATGCATGCTTATAAAAAATGTCTGTCATGATGTTACATGGCAACATCTGTAAGCATGCCCCTCACAATGGCTTTCTTGGAAACATCAACAGCAATATCTCTTGATGGTATTTTGATATGGGTATTGGGGCCAAAACCATAAGTGGTTAAATTTACATAAAATAAGAATTTCCTATGACCAGGGCCAGATTTATATGAAAAGAGGCCCTAGGCTATTCCACTTATGAGGCCCTTTCACCTTCCATTTTTAAATTTGTAAATTACATGAGAGATAATAAAATTTTGCTAACAATTTGAATGTAGGCCCCTCTTGATCTTGAGGCCCTAGGCTGAAGCCTAGTTAGCCTATAGGAAAATCCGGCCATGCCTGTGACACACCCTTTAATTACCATGCTGTTTCTATGATCTGCACCTCTAAACCGACTGGTGTTGTCATTGCACCGCTCCTATAAAAGATGGCAGCACTCTCAGTAATTTGTCTAAATTTGGGGTAAAAGACCATTTAAATAACTATGATTCTACACCATAGAAATAAAAAAGAAAAACAATTAGGAATTTATTTCGCTTTGAGTATGAGTACATTTGAGTAAGTTTTTGTTTTGGCTATTAGCAACTTCTCAGCTCCTATGTATCGATCCCTGTTTATCTATGGTGAGCATCTGAGCCAGCCAACTACAACAACAAACATAACATTTCTGTTAATATTTTCTTTTTGTTTTTAGTCTCATTCCATTTTTGTCTGTTTTTGCAGTTTATCCCTTTGTTATTGCTTCACTTGCATCTACTTTTTGTGTTATTTGTAACTAGACAAAGAGCCTGTTTCGACAACGTAAGATGAAACGGGCATGAGTTTGTGTCAGCAGTGTATGAAGAACAAATGATAAGTAATGAAGAAGTTGTTTTGTAATGATTGTAGTCCGCTTTACTCATTACTGTACAGGCTTGTACTGTTAGTTGATGAATTTTTCAGGCCTATAGTATAATATTGAATGATGAATGTTCCAGTACAATATGGAATAGTAATAAGTATAAGCACCACAAACCTGATATAGGTGTATTGAATGAATGCGTAATTGAATCAGAATGCATAATTAGGCCTCGAGCTGTAGTCGAAATCGCCTTTCAGGCCTCTAGAGCTTTAATCGAAGTCGCCTTTCTCTTTGAATTTTTGTGGCCATAAATCCGCCGCCTGCCGCGATGTTGGGGTTGGATGTCGGTCTCGTAAGGCTGTGCAGAAGGCGACTGCACATTCGGCTTCGGACGTGCGCAGAAGGCGACTGCGCATTCGGCTTCAGACGGACGTGAGTGAGTGAGTGAGTGAGTGAGTGAGTGAGTGAGTGAGTGAGTGAGTGAGGAGGCAGGCGAATTATGTATTAAGATTTTGATCCAATTTCTTTCCTCAATTACTTGTTTAGGACTGTCAGGTGTGACCTATTGAAGGTACTTGTTGCCACTGATTGAGTTCTGTGGCTTTAGCTCTTGTTAGCACGCACCATTCGGCTCCCTTTTTGATATTCCCCTTAATACGTTTATTGGTCTTTTGGACCATTTTGTTTCGTTGTCTTGGTTTTGAATTTAACTGGCTTTTGATTCTTAGTTTAGTGCAGTGGTTCCCAAGTTCAGTCCAAGAGGATCCACTTCATCCCAACCAACTTTATTTTTTTATTGAACTCCATCCATCCATCCATCCATCCATTTTCCAACCCGCTGAATCCGAACACAGGGTCACGGGGGTCTGCTGGAGCCAATCCCAGCCAACACAGGGCACAAGGCAGGAACCAATCCTGGGCAGGGTGCCAACCCACCGCAGGACACACACACAAACACACCCACACACCAAGCATACACTAGGGCCAATTTAGAATCGCCAATCCACCTAACCTGCATGTCTTTGGACTGTGGGAGGAAACCGGAGCGCCCGGAGGAAACCCACACAGACACGGGGAGAACATGCAAACTCCACACATGGTGGACCCGGGAAGCGAACCCAGGTCCCCAGGTCTCCCAACTGTGAGGCAGCAGCGCTACCCACTGCACCACCGTGCCGCCTTTATTGAACTCCTGACTTAATTTAACAAGCTGTTATTTCTCAGTCTCTGTGTTTATAAAAAAGATAAAACTGGATTTCTAAATTGTGAATGTATGTTACATGGAGTTATTTTAATGTTTTTATCTTTATGTTTATTATTTTTGCTTTCCTTATCATGATTTTCAAATTAATTTTCCAGTTGCCCTGGCTATTACTTAATAATGAGCACACTAGTGGGTCAGGTAGCTGTGGCTTTTCATCATTCTGTGTTGTCTGTCCTGTGGTCAACTTCAATCATTGATAATTGTCATTATTAGATTGCAATTAAGGGAGCAAAAAAGATGAATTAATTGGAAAATGACAAAAAAGAGATCAGTGCTATGGAAAAAAATGTACTATAAATGGACATCTCACACTGCTGTGCTATTTAGAAAGCAGAATAAGATAAGAAAAAAATAAAAGACTAGCTAATTAAACAATAAGATCAATTCAAGGTAAAATGACTGATTATGAAACAGGTTGGGAGTAAACAGTGGTCCTCCATGACTGAAACCGGGAAACAATGGTTTTGTGGACTTGTCTTTTATTGGATTTTTTTTTTTTTGGATTTTAGCTTCTACTGAGTAAATTTTGGGTTTAGGTTTGTAATTAATACTAATAATAATAATTTTCTATGGATATACAGTATGACATTTATGGATTTTCCTTATGCAATTTAATAAGTATCTTTATAGATAGATAGCTGTGGTGGGTTGGCACCCTGCCTGGGATTGGTTCCTGCCTTGTGCCCTGTGTTGGCTGGGATTGGCTCCAGCAGACCCCCGTGACCCTGTGTTCGGATTCAGCGGGTTGGAAAATGGATGGATGGATAGATAGATAGAAAGATACTTTATTAATCCCAAGGGTAAATTCACAAATATATATTATATATTATATTATATAGTTTGTAAAATAAAAAAAACTTTGTGTAATTGTAGTTTTATGTGTAAATGAAATGAGTATGAATTTTCAAAGGAAATGTGTGATGTTTTAATTGACTTTGTCTGATAAACTAGATCTGACTTGAACCATATGGTCATTATCTGTGAAAGAGCAGTAGTTGTTTGATAACTGAAGTACTTAAGAGTGCTCAGAAAGCTATTGAGCAATGTTTTACCTGTAAAGTGACCCCCTAAGCATATAATTAAGAGTGGAATTTAAACAAGAAATGTGTTCTGTCTGTGTCAGTCTTAGAGGAGCTTGTAATACTGAGGAAGGAACACACAGTTATTACCAGAAGTGTCAGCACTTGCAAAGCATGGAATGATAATAAAAATTAATATAAAGTAACATATGCTGATTTCATGAAGTAAATCATATAAAATTATGATAACCAGTAAAGTTTGCAGTATTACCATCTAGAAAACATTATGGAGGTTTTGAGATTTGCTCCCAAAAGGGAGTCACACCCTTTACCACTCAGCCACTGCCTATCAAAATTGTTGTCTAGTTACCTTAATTATTGTGTGGTTTCCAAAGGGTGGAGTATTTTTAAAAACTCTGCTTCCATTAGCATGCTACTCAGAAGTCAAATGTGTGAAGTTTCTGCACAATGTTTGTTTTTCTTTTAACCTTTGGTCATCATAGTTGTTTATACTGACTTGAAAAACTGACAGTATTTTAAAGAGGCAGACCAGGAAATGAGATGTATTTTAAAAAGATGCAAAGTTCATATCCCAAAAATAAATCATTTCTTTTGCCAAGGCCAAATACAAAAGCCAAAAATCTTAGTCCAAAAACATTGCTAAAATTTTGTGTGCCAGGGAATTAAAAGAACAAAATCGAACGCTAGTCTTTTAGGGTTTTACCCACAAACTCTGGTAACTTCAGAAGTGTTCCAGCTGACCTCTATATTATATCGTTGTGGTTAAGCATGACAAGGGTCCGTGGCTGTGCATGGTTTTAAAGACAGTTAACTTAGGCTTTTGTCGGTGTAGACGTGTGCTGGTGGAAAGCTGTGTGGCTGTGGAGTTTATGATGGGGAAATTCATTGATTGCTCATTTATGTGTGACCAGTGTAGCCACTCCCCATTAACATTCAATAGATCATTAAGGTGGGCACCTACACTCACAAGGGGTCTGAGTAGGAGAGAGAAAAGAAAGGATCAAGAACAGGAGAGAAAAGAAGTGGAAAAGAAAGAGAGATTTGTATGATCAGGCCAGTGCTGAGGAAAGGAAGGGAGGTGAGGTGGTCAGGATGACCCGCAGTGAAGCAGGTGGAATATCACTCCTGGGACATACTGCCCTGCTGAGTTTAAGATCAGGACTAATCGTGGGCTCAGGAAGACCTGGGTATGTCGTCAGATAGCAGCAGGAAGAGCAGAGTGGATACTGACTGAGGATGCTGGAACAAAAATGTGAGTTGACCATGTTTGCTGGCATCTCAGCCCTCCTGCAAGACCCAGGAGGGTGAGCGGGGGAGACAAGAGACAGAGAAAGACACACTGGAGATCAAAAAGAAAAGGAACTCGATTCTGAATGTGTTTTATTCTTGTTATCATATTTATTAGAACTCATTTATTGATTGATTTTAACCTTCACACACACTAATTTTAATGAATTCTTTATTTGAAGAAGTGCACTGCACTTTTTTGGACACTGATTATTTGTGAATAAATGCACCATGCACTTTTGCACCCACCTTATTGTGTGTGTCCTCATTGTCTAACTCCATTTTCAGTTATGGCTATTGATGTCAAGGGAGAAGGAATATTCTTGCAGGTAACCGTGGTGTCACACTCATCTATGAGGCCATGTGTTTCTTGGTAATGCTATGGTTACAAGGACAAAATGGGAAAGCTATGAAATACAAAATGGCAGGAAGACACAAAAGTATTTTAACAATGTTAAATACATGTATTTTTATTGCCAGAAAAAAAAATCCAAATATTTCAAAACCCCAAATGGGTCAAACAATGATTATGAAAGATGTAAATGAAGTGTAATAGAAATGTAATTTTAAAAAAAGTTTATAACATTGACTTTCAATTTTTTTTCTTACGCCTTTTAGTATTTGTGATTCTGCCTCATTTTGCTTCAACTTGACTACAAGTTTTATCGGTTTGCAATACATTTATTTACCAATATGAGAGAATTAAAAAACAGTTTTAAAGGTGAAAGCCAAATGCTGCACATATTAATGATGGAATAGGACCACTGAATGAATTGGACTTGCTGAACTGGAGGACAGCACAAAACATCATGGGTTAAGTTGTTTAAAGAAGAGATCAAACCTTCAGTACTTTTTTGAAACTCTGTTGATTCATTATAATAAGGTTGTTGGGAGCCAGAGCCTATACCAACAGTGTTGACTGTATAATTCATTATATAGTACCAGTAACGGCGCACTGTACAATAACGTGCAGTGAATACACTTGACTTGAGCATTCCTAGTTTTCATCCTCTTTCTCTGTACTTTTAGCATTCGTTTGCTCAGAGGTTGATGCGCTTGCAGCTTCCTGAGCAGTTCTTCTTTTCTCCACCCTAGTGGCCCACTTCTTCTTTTCTTTCGTCCACCTCTTTTCGTGTTAAAACTGATTAAGTCAGTGTTTGTGTTGCAATTACTAAGTAAGTTTTCCTTAATTTTTCACTTAAGCTAGCACTTAAGTCTTCAATCTGCCTCAAAAATGATTTAAGATATGAAGAGTTAGGGGAAGTGACGGTGGTAGGGATGAGAATGGTGCCCAAACACACCGAGGAATAACCTTGGAGGTCAATCATCACCCCGAAAGCGGATATTAGACGTCACATAGTATATGTGTACCAAATTTCAGGTCAGTAGTTCAAACGCTTTGCAAGCTTCAGGTGATTTAATATCCTGGACAGACAAATGGACAGCCATGGTAGCGTATTATATATAAAGATTGCTGCATAGTGTGGTACAACAAACAATTTTATTATTATGAAGGCACTATCCTGCTATCCTGCGGTGGGTTGGCACCCTGCCCAGGATTGGTTCCTGCCTTGTGCCCTGTGTTGGCTGGGATTGGCTCCAGCAGACCCCCGTGACCCTGTGTTCGGATTCAGCGGGTTGGAAAATGGATGGATGGATGGATGGATATCCTGCTATCTCTCTGTCTCTCTTCTTCTTCTATTTTCACATCTTACCAACCAAAACTAGGCACAAGCAAAACATAACAGATTAGCAATATCTTTCTTTATATTGTCACAAAAGCCACAAAGATCCATAGCAAGGTTTGGGGCAGCCACCCGTATATTTGGTTTCCTGGCTTCAAATCGAGATTACTGATAGCACCGCTGTGCACAAAACCGAGTCCGAAACAGAACTGAGGGAATAGGGAAAAGGTGGAGGCTTTTAAAGGGGAAGACAGGAAGTGAGACCAAAGGGGTCGGGCTCATGAAGGTCTTCAGCCATAGGTTCGAGCCTGGACGTGATATCACAGGGGCCGGAGCCAGAAAGGTCTTCTTCCATAGGCTCGGACCCGGAAGTGACATCAAGAGGGCCAGGTGGAATCTCCTGTGAATGGTCTGCAGGAAAGGGAGAAAAAGAGTCAGTGCACTCTGCCACATCCCGGAATGATTCGGAATTGCCCTTACTCAAGCCCTTTAGCTGCTTTCCCATACGCACGTGTGACAATATCTTAGACCATAGATAATAAAATTGTAATCTTAAGGAGAGAATGTCTGAATTATACAAATGTAACAGCTTAATTGGATTTGTTAGTTTTTCCTTCTTATAGTTCCAAAGCAGAATCAACCCAGATGTCCACTCCAGTCTATCAGAGGACACACTCATTCACACACACCATCAGCTTCAAAGTCAATCATACTGGACCAAACTAGCGTTGGAAACACACTTCTTTCTTTATAATGTCATCTGTATTTTCTTACAGTTCCTGACTTTCTGTGCCAGGCCCTATTCCCCCTTACAAGTTGTCAGCCAACCATTGTATAACAATTTTTATGCTATTACCTACAGTAGCTGTTCCTCAAAAAGGAGGTGATGAGGAGCAGTGAGGTGGTGTGGTTATGTAATCCTCTTTACTACTCAATAATTTTGTGTTTCTTTTAGCCTTGTGCTGAAACTGGTGTCTGTTGCATAATGTAAGAAATTACAAGTACCAGAGCCACGTGAAGGGCTACTAAAAAGAAACGGAAATAATAAATTCCCAATTTTTGCATCCTGCAAAATGATGCAATGTGTGTCATGCTGTTGTATTGCATACATCTGTGGTATGCCTACCAATGAAGCTAGTAGTGTTTTGTAAAGTTCTACCCTTAAGGGCCTGTAGCTACACTTGTTCAAAAATAGTCCCTAGGCAGATGTTACTTGATTATATTGACCCCCTTTGTTAGTCACTTTGGATGAAAATATCTGCAGAGGCAAATAAATTTAAATGGGTCAGAGCAAAGTTTGATATGTATTTTGGAAAACGTCAATCCTAGGTAACAATGACCTGATTATTCATCTGTTCATTTTTGAACCCAACAATTCCAATGCAGGGTCGTGTGAAGAAGCAACATGTTTAAGTTACCATGCTAAATGAGATGATATATCACAGAGCGCACTATAATGTAATCAGAAACATATGGGTTCAATTTAAAGATGCTAATTGATGCATGTCTTTGGATTGAAGAAGGAAACCAGTGCAAGCAACAAGAGAATGTACAGACGTGACAGAAAAGAAAACTTAGCCTACAGTTAAAATAGTGAGCAAATGTTGTGAGCAGCAATGCTGTTGGCAGCATAACTGAGTTGCAGGGAAGAACGTCATCTGTAAGTGAATAAGCATACGGTCATATCTATTGTTCTTATAATACTGTAGCACATTCAGAGCTCTTTTGCACTTTTATACTTTTAGTATTTTTTTTTTTTTGGTTTTAAGTTTTTAACACATGCTTTATTAAGCTAGTGTGCTCACTCAGAGAAAAAATACACAGCGATTAAGGTTATGAATGACAGCCTACGTAACAGTTAGAGTACGTGCATTATGTTATGATATGCTGTTTTAGTTGAGAGTATTGTAACCTGTTTAATTGAATAGAGTAGTCCATTCGGGTGCATAACATATTGTATAGTGGTGTTATAGGTGTCATAAGGGGGGTATTTTAGGATGAAATGTAAAATCTGTGTTTACTAAGGTATTTAAAGTGTAAATATTTACAAAACTTGTGTGCCTGAGCATGCCTTCCCTTTATTCAAAGGCCCCAATACTAAGCACTATGTCCTTTACTCTAAAAGAACTGTCTTGTAATGACTATTAAATGTCCTGTTATGGGCTGCTATCTCCTTCTGGCCTGATTCCTGCCTCATGCCCTTTCCTTTTATGATAAGCTCTGGTCTCCTCTCATCCTGTAACGTATAAAATAAGTTCAGAAAATGAGTGAATATATGACTAGGTAAATAGGCAAACCTTTTCTTGTTTGAAAGTAATGAGAAATCAAACAAGACGACACCTTTTATTGGCTAACTGAACCAATTACAATATGCAAGCTTTAAAGGCAGTTCAGGCCTCTTCTTCTGGCAAATTGTAATGCAGGTTGTAATTGCCTCGAAAGCTTGCATATTGTAATCTGTTCAGTTAGCCAATAAAAGGTGTCATCTTGCTTGACTTCTCATTGCATCCATAATGGCTAACATGGTACAACACCCTACAACTACTCATTTGAAAGTGAAGTAAAGCAATCGTAAAATAAGTTATATCCTATTTCATGAAGTACCCACGTAAAACACAGAGAAAAGGACACAGGCCTTGAAATACCATAAACCAGACCAGTACTCCCCTGATCTGGAAACCCACAGCAGGCTTTACTCCAGGCAGCCAGACC
Organism: Erpetoichthys calabaricus; assembly: GCF_900747795.2. NCBI lineage: Eukaryota > Metazoa > Chordata > Cladistia > Polypteriformes > Polypteridae > Erpetoichthys > Erpetoichthys calabaricus. Next base: position 150,185,968 of record NC_041396.2, read on the forward strand.
CCAAACACCACAGGCGGGCTTTGGCCTACACAGGCAAAACATGGGGGAACTGAGATAATACCTTTTTCAGTTACGAAATGCTGACTTTTCAATATATAAAATTAGATAATAAATGAGAAAATAAAAATCTTGGCTTTTGTGTTTTTATTTGTGAGGTGGCTTGTGGTAAAATGGTGTTTAATAGGTCTGAATGGAAATTCTTGTTCATCATGTGAGCAAGGCAAACCACTTCCATTTTTGTGGTAGTTTCAAATAAGTACCTATGACTTTTAAAAAATATGTTAGAATGGACCCAAAACGTCTATTTACAAAGTGCTCACAGTAAAACTTGCAATGTAAAATGAACATTATCTGCATATATGCTATATTTCAGAGTAAATTACTTAATGTGCTAATGTTATAAATTGGAATAAGTGGATGACTCCAGTAGCCTTTCTGCACCCTAAAATATGTGGCTGTTACGTTAACTGGCAAATCCAAAGTTGGGACATTGAGACATTGTGTAGTGACTTAATTCACTGTGTCCCCCAATGCTGGCACATGACATGCTTGTCTACAACATTCCAGTGGCATTCTCCTTTGTTTTTGGTGACACGTGAGGCATTACAAAGTCTTTTGTCTTACTGTGGCCTGATCTTGAATTAGGGCCTTTTTAAAGTTGGCCTGATCGGCCATTATCCCACCGGAATCTTATGGGTAAAGGGGATCTTATAGATTTTGCAAGTTGCAATGCCTCACTACAGAAGCTGAACTGCTGTTTGAAAAGGTTTCTAAAACAACTGACAAGTATTTGTGAAAGTATATAAGCTGGAGCTGGAGTTTTCTCATTCCAGAAAATGCTGCATTTCTATTTTTTTTTTCTTCATTGGTATAGTTGTTCAATTCTTATTCACTTGACTTTTCTAAAATGAGCTCACATAGCAAGGTCTCCATAGGATTATTTTCAACAGGACTGCTAGACAGTTTATTCTATATGCATTCACTGTCTTTTCCAACACAGGATATTGGGAAGCTGGTGCTTCTCTTGACAGAATCAGACACATGTCGGGACCCAGTAATGGACAAGAAACCAGTCTATAGCAGGGCACTGACACACATTACACACTAATTTAGAGATGACTGGAGAAAAACCTAAAGAAAGGCAAACCACACAGTTGAAAGATAGGTAAGCTCCACACAGGCAGCCATGAGGCCAGAATTCAAATCCAGAGAGCTGATCATTGCACCTCCATGCCAGAGGTAAATTACTGGGTTATATTTTAATTACAAATGGTTTTTATATATTTTTTAATTTATTAGTATTTCAATACCCCTAGTTTTGTCACAACACAGTACTTTGTGAAATTTACTGTATATTTTAAAAGCAATGTTTAGGGAAATAAATAACATAGTTAGCCCAATGCAGTTATACAGTAAAATTTTAAAAGGTAGAATGGTATTTGTGAATAAAAGAATAAAACATTACTTAATCGTTACTTAACAAAAAAAAAAAATTCTGAAACAGCAACCTGAAAATTAGATGACACATTTCCCTTCTATTTTCAGTTTAGGCTTCAAGCTATGTGTGTCATTTAAATTTCAGAAGAACCATAATTAAAAATGCACATACAAGTATATACGTACAAAAAATAAGATAAAAAGAAAATTCTTAAAGAACTTTTGAGGAGGTCATGCTAATCTGCAGCTACTTTGTTATGGTTGAATTTATTGGAGAATAGTCTAAACATAGCTGGTGTTTATGCTGTCCTGCACATCTGAGCTGCGTTCCCAAGGCCAGGCTGTGAAGGTCTTGTATTGGTTATTTTTAAGAAACCTTTCATCGTGTGCCCTTTAAACTGTCATTTCAAGTCTGTACTAATAACAGGCACAAGAGCTAAGTAATTCCAGGGAGGGTTGTTTTTGTTTTCTTTCCTCTTCACTGAACATTAGGTACTTGCTGAATACTTCTGGTCCGACTCCTAGACCACAATGAAGTGATAATAACACACTTGTGATTCTGCGATTTTAAGTAATGCCGGAGGCACTTGAAGAAGTATTGTAGTACAAAGTGTCATCCAAATATTTTAGCTTAATATCCCAACCAAAGGTTATGACTAGAATAATGAAAGGGCTGTCTTATTAAATGGGTTCTTATTTTGTTGGCAATAAGGAGACTGCTGTTATCACAAGAAGGGTACAGCATAAAGCCTATACTGTAGGACATAATGACACCCTAACCAAGAGCACAGTTGTGCTGCCAAGACTTACATTTTTTTTTCTATCCAAAAAAAAAACACTTATGCAACAATCAGCAAAGTGATAACATTGAACATTACTTTAAGTTGGGAAGTGCACAGTTCTTTAACAACTTAAGTGACATTCTTCTACCAAACACCAAAGTCTCACCATCACACTAGCTGGGGATGACAAACTGCACATGATCTTCAAACATTTGCATGAATGGGAAAAGTATTTGGTTGAGACTCATTTCATCTACACGATTTAGAAGCTATTAGTATTGCAGCTGGTGCTTAAATTTTGTTTCATTTAAACTTGCAGTTGCTATTCCAAAGCTGCTTTCTGTTACCAGCAAACATTAGATGGTGATTTGTTCAGCCCTTTTTTTATATTCTTTTCTTTTTTATACTTCATGCTTTGATAACAGCTTTGCATATTCTTCCTTTCACCTGTCAAGCACACTTACTTATGTTTGGGTGTTGGTGTGCTGTTTCTGATTTTTGGTTTATTTTCTGTTATTATCCTATCACCACCAGAGATCCAATATGCGTGCCACATGATGATGTCATGAGTGTATGGTCACGTGTTGTGGTCAGGTGATGGATGTGTGATATCATTGGTCTGGTCATTTTGCTACTCTAGGCAAGGAGAGATTGAAAAGCTTTGAGCCTGAACCTGAAAAAGGTATTGGTAACTCAGTTTTTTATGAAACTGATTTAAAAACTGGCCAAAAAGTAGCTCTTATAATATGACTTTAAATATTCTAGCATTTGTGGTTTATAGCACGGTGACCATAATTTGGTTTTCAAAAAAGACGACGCTAGGGAAAGGCTTTTACATGCCTCTTAAGTAATTTGTATTTATTATTTTTCCTACTCTACTTTACTACTAAACTTAATAGAATGTAACTGTTGTATTCCCTTCTCTCGAATCTTGAAGAAAACTACCTTGTATTTTTTTAATATCATATCCATTGATCCGTTCATTTTTTAACAGTTCTTAAAGTTCATCTAAGTTGGACTTTTCTGATCTTTCCTGTCTGAATGACATGGTTTCTCAATATCATTATATCTGCTCTAATACACACACAGCTCCACTAAAGACCATGCAGGACCCTGCTGCTCAGTCTTCTATATGGTACACTCAAGAGCTTGGTCTTTGGCTTGAACACTGTTAAAAGAAAATCGGTCATCTTGTCCACTCTGTCGCTTATAATGAGTGCATGCTTAAGAATAGGAATGCTTTTAATAAACCACAGTTCACATATTTTTCCATTATAAATGAAGGCAATAGCAATCCCAATAATATGTTTTCTAGAATAAGCAAACTTACACAACCTCCCACAACTTCTGCTTCTAGTTCTGTTGAACAATATCAAATGTTTTTTGCACTTCTATGGATCGAGTCAGTAACATCTGTCAGCAGTCTTCCATAACTAATTTGTTTTTAATTTCAACTCCTCCTCCTCACAACTTGATCCTGTGCCTCAGGTATTGCTGGTCCTATTTTTTATCTTATTACCACATCGTTATCACCTGGTTGTGTTTCTTCTTCTCTTAAAACTGTTGCTGTTACAACTATTCTTATGAAACACAGACTTTACCCATCCTGCCTCTGTAGCTTCAGGCCCATCCCGAACTTCCCATTTCTAGAAAAAGTGCTGGAAAGGGTTGTCACTAAGCAGATTCAGGCTTATCTAGCTAAACAAGATCTTTATGAACCTTTCAAACTGGTTTTCACATAATAAGAATAATAGTAATACATTTTATTTATATACCGCACTGGGTTGGTAAGGATCTTATTTTATTTGCTGAAAATGGGACACTCAACATTTTCCTCCTTGCAAACCTTTCTAAAAACATGTTTTCACTTTGCCATTATTTTTTTATTGATATGGGTAGATTGATGGGCAAAATGACCACATTATCCATTTGAAATAATTCTACAAAGCAAAAAAGTGTGCAGAAAGTATTAGGTCTGAGTGCTTTCTGAATCAACAGTAATAGGAGAGATGTTGAACCGTTTGTGCAATTTGGCCTTTTGTCATTTTTGGCCTTTTTATAATTTGGTATTTTGTAGTCCTAGGCCTTTTTTAAGTTTAGGCCTTCTGGTATTTTGGACTTGGTAACTCGTGGTCAGTTCTACTTTACTGTATTTTTCAATTATGTGGCCTATTCTTTATTATTAGTATTGCAATTAGGTAACTGAAGTTTACTTAAGGTAATTGTATAATAAACCAATTAGATAGATAGATAGATAGATAGATAGATAGATAGATAGATAGATAGATAGATAGATAGATAGATAGATAGATAGATAGATAGATAGATAGATAGATAGATAGATAGATACTTTATTTGACTCCAGGGGAAATTTGGCTTTTTAAAGAAGCTCTTCAAATAAATAAATAAATAACCACACACACCAGAATGACTAAAAACCAAGAATATTTAAAAGAAAGAAAGTCTCCTGCCTTGCCAGTCATAGTCACAGTGAGGCATTATGCAGGTGTATTGCTGTTAGTATAAAGGAGTCCCAGCAGCGTTTCCTGACACACTTCTGATGAATAATTCATTGGCAAAAATTATTCAATGTTAGAGCTCATAGTCTTCCTTTTAACTTTAGCCAAGTAATCATAACATTTATTCCTACTGTGCAGTGTCATGCAAGCTCATGTGAAGTCTATGTATTTTTTTTTCAAATTAGTGATAGGATCTGTTAGGACTATATGCATCATCTGTTGTTTTCTGTGGTTTATTTACTACTACAATTTATTACTCCTTCACATTTTATACAATTCTCTTTTTACATGGCAGCTAGATGTGATAACATGAAAATAAATACATGCAGTTCAATATTTTTTTATCCCTTTTTGTCTGGTATTTAAATTGTTTTCAAGGGTTCTCAGCATACGCACTCTCATAGGAATCTTACACAATACACGACTGAACTTATTGTATGTGCTGTTGTCATAGGATATTGTACAGCATTGACTACTGCAATGAATTACTAAAAGCAAATGCAATTTTTCAATAGGTAAAGAGTACTGTAAAAGATGCAAATAATGGTACTAGAAACAACAGAATAACTTAAAAGCATGGCTTTATTATTATCACTGTTTATTTATAGTTTATTTATGAGTTAATTTTTTAGGGAAATAACTTTTTACGTGGAGTCTGTATGTTGACTGTGTCCTCGCAAGTTTTAATAATGTTACTAAAAATACAAAACAGATTAATGCAAAATTAAGTTTTTTTTAGGTATAATGGGCCACAATGTGCATTCCTGCCCAAAGACTCCGGTCTCAGTAGAGTGCATGTATTTAAAAAAAAAAAAAAGATAAAGAATGTCTGCAATGTCGACCTGGTAGACCTAGTATAATTCCCAGGCATTTCCTGGATTGGCCTAGGTATGAACAAAGCTAGGAATTTGCTGGATAAACTATTCAATGCATCACGGTATCTGTCAGAATGTAGAGGATTCTGTATTATTTCCCAGCCAGAACAACCATGATATAAGTGAGAATCTCATTTTATTTATTAGAGAAGGTAGAAAGTGAAGCACTAATCCTCATCTTCACCCCTGCTGACCATCTGCTGATGCACAAATTAATTCACAGCTGAATATCTATATATATATGTAAGCCAAATACCACTGACTCACTCATCATGAAATCTTTCGAACCATGAGGACTTGGGACTTGAAATTTGAAATGTAGATTACCCTTGGCCCATGGGTGCTCGCTAAGAAATGGTGTTAAAAATATCGTGGTCCAAGCGCAAAATTTCTTATAGTTTTTTAGACCCATTTGTATGTCTTATGAGAGAACTACTTAACGAATTTAGATCAGGTTTTTTCTATAATTTGCTTGAACATTCCATTGATTTTGCGACTTTCTCATCGTGCTAAGTATCATAGTTCGCTTGCGGTATGGATTTGTTAGTGGGAATCTGAGAAAGACTCATCAGGCTGCGGGGATGGGGGGCAGGGCCTTCCTTACTCATGCGTCTGCCTCGGGGCGTAACCTTAACTCTGCTTAGTTAGCGAACGAGATAACTACTTAATGGATTTACATCTTTTTTTTTCTATAATTTGCTTGAACATTCTGGTTGATTTTGCAAGTTCTCTCATTGCACTAAGAATCATAGTTTGCTTGCAAGAGCGATATACAGTATTTGCGCTAATCCAAGACAGAGGCTGTGGGTCGAAGGGAGGGAGAAGAGTGACGTCAGGAGTAGAGAGCTGGGTGGGGCCCTCCTCACTGTCCTGTTTCACTAATATGCGGGCAAAGCCGTAGGGGATGGCTAGTATATATATAAAGCATGAATATTTTATGACAAGAACTCAGAAAGCAGAATGGTACTGCTGATTTAAACAAACGCTCCATCTGTTGAATATCACTGCTAAGTCCCTTTACCTTCGGAAGCAGGGTTCCCTTGCTTTGATACAAGAGGTTATCCAAAGAGAAAGATGATCATCTTGAAGATAAACATTTGTGAATCTCCTTCCAGTCAATAAACGGACTATTTTACCCCTTCCAGCTCAATTTTGAAGTCTCTTTGCCAATTCCTCTAATTCTTTTTAAAACAATGAAAGCAAATTGTGTGAGTTTCTGGGTCAAAAGATAACAAAATACACAAAAAAATACACATTTGAGGCCTAACCCTTCGAAATACAGCCTCAGGGTTTTCAACCTGTAGGTTCCCAACATAAAATGTCAAAATAAGGTCATGTCTCCTAAATCTAGTCCCAGGCAACTTTGAGGCCTAATTTCCAAAATAGGACATTCTAAGGGGACATGCTAGACCTAACCCTTAACAACTCCCAAGAAATATTCAAAAGAAGAAGAGGAAATAATGGGTCCAAAAAATAATCTAATAAAGCTCTTTGAAAATTATTAAAGTTTATTTCAAAGAATATATTTTCAAAACCCATTTTAGGTCTTTGTAGGCTGAAACCTGGCTGTGAATTTTGAGGTAGGGCTACTTAGAGTGACGCCTATTCTAGGCAGGATAGGGAAGGTCCTGGCTTGTTTTAAGTGTCTTTTTGGAGACCATCACTCCTTTTACTGTTTCAAGTGCACTCATAACATAACAGTTAAGCATTGTAAATAGATCTGAAAGTGTAAATGAGCACATCCCAATCAGTACATTTTTTTGTTTATCTGGATCCTATTTTTCTATTTGGGATATTTAAAAGCATAATGTAAAGAAGGTTACCGATAGAACAAGTGATACGTTTAAATGATGTAAATGTCGCTAGTGCAGGAGTAAGTTGGAAGCAACAGGTAAGCATTGAGATGTCTAAAATCTATCAATAAAATTTAGTAAACTTTGGTTCCACTAGTGTGATGTTTTGATTGTCTTGTTGTATCTTACTGAAAACGAAGTGTGAGAGAGAAGGATTAGAAGTGTAAGTCTTACTTTTGATTTAAAAACTCTGAACTTAACTGAATTGTGTTATTTTGCATTATAAAGAAAATTTGAGTAATAATAACCAACCATGAAACTCTTATTTTTTAATTAATAATAAATAATTTAATTATTTATCAATGATTTTACTTCACTCTTTAATGAACACTAAAACGAAAGTGCACTTTAGGACTGTTTTTGTAAAGTTGACATGTTTGCACAATAAAGATAAATATATTATTTAAACTCTTTAATCTTCCTCTTTTTCTGTTCCACTGGACTTTGATCCCAATACTTAACAATACCCCTTAGAAATGCAGGTTATCACAGGGAATAGTGACATATCTAGCTGTTTCCCCCAAAGTCTGTAATTTGGTGACCCAGAGGAAGAACTTTGACCCCAACCTTCCTCTGTCCAATGCTGCAGATTGTCTGAAGGCCTGTACGTGAGCAAAACTTTTCACTTCAGATCCTGCAAATCATTCGCCAACAATCGCACCATTTCAATACCCTGTTTGTTTTTGTTTTTTTTTTTTTCATTTTGCAATCCCAGCTCGTTGTGCACCTCTTGTCTCTTTCTTCCACTGAATGTACTGCAATAGGTGTGCAGAGTGCATGAGGTGTGTGTTAGCTCTGCAAAGCTGCCTTCTACAATGGTAACTTGTGCTGTTCTGCTTTTAATTAATATGTAGTTCAATGGATTTTTTTTGAAGGTATGTTTGAATTTAAGTAGATAAAATGAGATAGCTTTTGTAATCAAGTACAAAGTACTGTATATAGAGAATATTTGGGAAAATGCATATGAAAGATTTAGCAGTTACTAGCCAATGTTTGATTACTAACCAATGTTTGACTGCAATTGCATCTAAAGTGCTGTTAAGGAAACCGTGTATATATTTTCTCTAATGTGGCTTAATTTTCAATAGTGATAGTTCTTGTTTTCTTTTTTTTTATCACAATTCTTTGAAAGGTTTAATGCTATTAATGTTTTGGTTGTTAGCTGTATAAAATGAAAACATCAGCCTATGGTGGAAATAACAAATATTGTATTTCACTGCTCCATCAATTTTATTCTCTGAATCTTCTGCCCCAACATTAAAGACTCGATCAAAATTCTAAATTACCTCCTTTCTTACTCAGGGTGAGCGTCACTTGAACTTGAAAAATGGTTGATGATAAATGCTTTGATTTACTTTCACCCACAGTAAAATAAACAAGCTTAACATCTGGCACTGGCTGCATGTGTGATAAAACTAAAGTGGATGTTGCATTTAACAGGACCATAACCACATCTATACAAATGGGACAAATAGCACATCATTCTAATACTGGATGACCCCCATCCATGTTTTGTTTAATGTTGCTAATTCTATTATCTGTGTGCTTGCTGAAGAGATGACATGCTGTTTTTATTGTGTATTACTTGAATGTGGAACTGTGTATTCATATAGGCCCATCAAGGTGACACATGAGGGATTTGTGAGCAAATATCCCTTTGTGAGTGCTAATTCAACAATTCATGAAAAAGCAGCACACTACATATTCTGTGAATACTGCATTTAAGCAAGAAACCAGACCCTCCATAATCCATAGACTTTTACCAACATTGCAGATTTGTATGGAAAGAAGTCCTCATAACTTGAAGTGGTCATTATAACAAAAGATGAGTATGTCATTAATGTTACATCAGGAGATACTCCATAATTTGTGGACTACTATTTTATGTACCACTTGGATGTGCTCATATGACACAACTAACATCTAAAAGCAAACATTATTATCTCCTGCCAGCTTCCCAATTATTTTTAAGTCGTCAAATGATCCAACACTGCCCAAATCCATATGTATAATAGGTTAGAGCAAGAAAGCAAAACTCTATGTGTGTTTTGTCAATGCTGGATAAAATACTAGTATCCCATCAGTCATCTACACCAAACTCTTTATCAACTTCTCTGCTCTCATGAATCAAGAATTTGTTCTTTTTGTGTTTGATTGGATTCCATAATTGTCAGAACTCCTTACTGGATTGAAACCATAAATGCCATTCTTCATATTTCCTGGATTAGTGTGTCTTAACTAATTTATATTTAATTCCACATTAATAAACTCGATGGACTGTTGAATAACTGAATCCATGGACCTTGGAAAGCATCTACAGTAGCAGGGGGCTGGGAAAACTGGAATGCACAGACATCACTGCGGGTCTCTTTATTATTACAGGGGACATCACCAATGGTGGTATTTAATAATGTTATAAAGATAATGCAAAGTTGATTCATTCAATGTTGATTTAAAATTACTTTATTGGCATTTAACCCTAAAATTATACGTGTCTTGTCATAAAATGCACTTGAATAAATGTCTACCATCAAGAAACAGTAAAAGTTCCAAACATCCTCCTCAATCGCTCTCTTTCAACTATGAACAGCAATTTGACATCCACTAAAAATATCAATTTCATTCTGATTTATCGTGGCTTAACTCTATCGCAATTAGTAACGATATGCAAGTGTACAATAGTGTTTGCTTTGTTAAAAATGTATGGTTTTGCTTTGATAAAAATATAGTATCAGTTTTTTTCAGAGTTATTGTCACTAATACACAGCACAATGACATTCCTGTCTGACATTTGACCCACACATATACTGTAACATCACAAAATAATAGATATTGTTGAACAAAACTGTTTCTTTTTGCATACTCTTTCATGAAACTGAGACTAAACTTCATTTTGCATGTGATTTCACAACCTCAGAGCTCACTAAAAACAGTATTTTGGAGTCTTAACAGTTTATTGAGGGGTTGAAAAAAATGAACATTGCTCTTTAAGGGTCTGTTAACACATTCACTCCTTTTGGACATGTGTATTTCTCTGAAAAGGGTCTAGATGAAAATAAACAGGGAAAAACAGTATTTTATAAGTTAAATCTGGACAAACACAACCCATGATGAGACAAAAAGTTCCAATGATCTAATCCAGTGGCACCACAAAATTGTTTTCCAAACTATATTAAAAGAAAATGTTGTACCTGTGGTCTTAGATGAAATTCTAGTTTGGTCGGTAAAAAACTGTTGTTTTGTCAGATAATGGCGTCCTCCCATCAGCCCCAGCACACTCTTGCTGCTTGATGGATACTGGATTTTGAGTGCCTCCCCACCACCAATTACAAACCGTCCCCCTGATACACCATATAACCTGATTTTTAAGTTGCAATGCACATGTAAAATGTCCTGAAAATCAGTTTAACCTTTTTTTGCATCATTGTTGAACAAAGGAACAAAAAGATAAATAAGCAAACATACTGTACAAAAAGGCTTAAATTTTATTTACATAGATTACAGTATCCACATGCAATTCTAGCATATCATCTAAAGGCTTTCTAGAAAATAGCAGTCTAGCAAATAATCAGAATGGTTCCTTCATTTTATAGGTCCTGACCTGTTGTCCATTATGCCAGCCGTATTATTTATTGTACCACATTTAAAGCCAAGGCTATTTTTTCCTTTACCACCATCATTAGTCAGTGTCCAAGGAAACAGGAAAGCCGGTTAAATCATGGTCATAATACTTGAGCACATTCACAGCCAATTAAAGGGTAATAATTTAGACTAGAGATACTCATCACTTTGCTGCAGGCATTGAGGATCATAGTGGTCAAAAGCATTTAGAGATAGCAGACCATACCATAATTGTGTATTTGAGAAGCTTCATTTATTATTGTGTCTATTGAGTTTTTGTAATCCTCAAATGAATAACGGCAGTGAGAAAGTTTTGCATTGCTGCCTCACAGCTCCAGGGTTCAAACCTGACACAGGCAAAGTCTCTCTCTCTCTGTCTTCTTTGGTGTTTCTGCAGGTATTACCTTTCACATCCTAGATATGTGCATGTTAGGTTAACCTTTAAATTGGCCCCATGTAGGTTTGTTGAATTAATGTGTTCTGTGACGGATAGCAGCCCACTAAGGGATGGTTCCTGCCTTGCACCTGATGATTCCAAGGTAGGTTCTGATCCCCATGTCCCTGAAACAGAATTAATTGTTGTGGTGTAACATTTTGCATATAAGTTGATAAATATTTTCTATGGTTAAGAACCCCCACCCCCTTTTAGGACTAAGTCTCTTTGTAATTTTACGACAGGGTTGGGGGTAGTGCCTCAAACCAGTTTGGCAAGTGATTCTCTGCGGGATTCTCTCAATCAACCCCCATAGGAAAGCCAGACTACCTAGCTGGCAAACATCAGCTCAACAAATGGTTTTGGGGAAAGGTGTGAAAGTTATTGTGTGCCCCATTGGTCTAAAGTTGGCTGAAGCCATTAAGTACCAGGACGCCCTATTGGCTGTAGGGTTTGGACAGAGAACCTGTAAATTTGCTTGCTTTACCCCTCCCTCTCTCTCTTAAAAACATCACAATGAAGAAGCATCTCTCTGTCACACCATTGTCATGAAGAGCACAACACTGCAGCTATATTGAGACAGGCATGCAGCCTGTTCTGAAGAAAGCTGACCAAAAAGGAACTAGAGACATTTAAAGTAACTACAAGTCTGTGTGCCGCCTGAAACTACACATCAGCATTTATCAGGTTGTATGGTTGCCAGTATTCACTTGTACTTTGCATATTGTTAACATTTATGAATATTATTAATAATGCATTATTTAAATTGTAACTTAACTCCTGCTTGTCTTTTACTAAACCTAATTGCCTGATGTTATAAATGTAGAAGGGAAGGTGGGGAGAAGTTATATGGTACAATACCTTATAAACAGTGGTAAGTCTGTGAGATCTGAGGCATTCTGTCAAAGGCTACATATTAATAGATAGATAGATAGATAGATAGATAGATAGATAGATAGATAGATAGATAGATAGATAGATAGATAGATAGATAGATAGATAGATAGATAGATAGATAGATAGATAGATAGATACTTTATTAATCCCAATAATACAAAAGGGGAAAGTACAGTAATATTTTACTCTACCATAGACAAAACAATAATGTGGGCTTAAAGTCAATAAAGAATCTAAATCATAGAATTAGCATTTAAATTGAGGAAGCAGATTCTCTTCCCTTTTTTATTCTATTTTTATTTATTTACATATGTATTTATTTATTTATTGTTCCCTACTATTAAAGTTTTATTCTGTTGGCTTAGCTCTCTTTCTCAGGGGTGGGGGTTGATTAGTTTCTAACCTAGTTTTGTAAAACTTGACTTGCTTGTATAGAATGTTATTTGATTTTAATAAATTCAAAAAAATGTATATATATACTGTATATAAAAAAAAGAATCTGAACCAATGCTGGGAAGTTTATCTTTTTATAGAAGCTCTTAAAAATTAGGATAAATAAATAAATATATACACAAACACTCTACCTGAACAGACACACCAGAATTGCTAAAAAGGAAAAGAAATAAAAACTTCTGTTTTAGCAGTGACAGTCACACTCAGGCAGTATGCAGATGTATTGCTGTAGGTGTATGGGAGCCCCAGTAGCGTTTCTTGACACACTTCTGAATAATTTGTTGGCTGAAGGCAGTCAGTGTTAACGTGTCAGGGAGAGAAAGTGCAGCATTGTTCATAATGTCACTCAGTTTTGTTTTATTTTTCTCCTTTGCTACAACCTCCAAAGAGTTCAGAATGTGTCCTATAACTGAGCTTGCCTGTTTAATTAGCTTATTGATTTGGTGGGCCTCTCATGAAGTGATGTTACCAGCCCAGCACACCACAGTGTAGAAAATTGCACTGGACATCACAAAGTTATAGAAGATTTGAAAGATGTCACTATAAAGGAATGCAGTCACCTCAGAACAAAGAGCTTGCTCTGCCCTTTCTTATATAGTTCTTCTGTGTTACAAGACCAGTCCAAACTTTCATTGATGTGGACCCCTAAATACTTGTAGGAGGGCACCATTTCAGCATCCACTTCTTCAATAGTTACTGGACACTGAGGCTGTTTGAAGCAAAGCCAAAGTCAATATCCATTTCCTTAGTTTTGCTGATGTTAAGTTGAAGACAAGTCTTTCTGCATCAAGACACAAAGTTCTCCACCTGACTCCTATACATTGTCTCATCCCCCTTTATAATAAATCTCAGAAGTGCAGAATCATGCGAGAATTTCAGAACTGATAATGACTGACTTTCACTGAAATGTAGAAATTCGAGGAGTTTTGATATGGGGATGGACTTTGCATATGTACTGTGTGTTTCCTGTCTCTTGTGTATGTACTAAGTAAACATATAATACAATAGTGATAATAACATGTACTACAAAAATATAGGAAAGTTTAGGGTTAAGTGTACTTTGCCTAGTGATTACTCTACTATAAACTGCTTGCCTTGCCAGAAAACCGACTAGAAGCTGTAAAGTGGGGTGTTTGATGTCAGCATGGGACGAAGATGTAAAAGCACAAGGCACATCCTGTGATACAATTGTCATAAGTAAATGGAAGAATTGAGAAGAAAGGTAGAACCAGGACAAGATTTGTCGAGGTGCTAACTCTCTTTGATGCCCCGTTGGCCCAAAAATGCCAAAGGATGTTGCAAAAAAGACATAAATATCAGAGCAAATAGACAACCTGTGTTCAACCTCAGCCATTGCAGCTGGGGGCCCTGCCAATATGACTAACTAACTCATTGCATAGTACAAGAAGACCTTTCACCTAAGCACTAGACACAAAAGGTGTCTAGTTTTCGACAAGAAGCAGTGCTGTTGATCCAGGTTATACAGTATGTTGTGGTTTATTGTCTCTGTGAATGGTATCAGTGAAATCACAGCCTGACACACATCTAATAGATAAATGGGTAAAGGTTAAACTGAGGATGTTATTAAGGGAGAGTGGGGTCTCTCTGTGACACCCCATGACAAAACAACCGTCCACACCCAAACATGTTCTTTATGTTCTGCTTTTCTAATGAATTTACTTGCAATGCTGAACTGTTATCCTTTCCTTTGCTTTTATTGTTTCTGGTTGAACTGCAATTTTGTTAATTGTATCTCACAATGTAAACTACAAAGTAAACTGTAAAAGTCTTTGTATAGAATCAAAATACAATTTTTAGATGATCAGTTGCTTTCTAAAATGTTTTGTGATAATACTCACTAGAAATGATACTTACTAAACTGGGAACATTTAAAAATTATTTTTAGCCACATGTTTTAACATACAATATGATATTTGTATTGAGAAAAACACATATATTTTTGATATACTTTTTTATATAAATATATCATTTTTCTTGCCAGTAGTCTCAGCATCAAGGTAGGATGCTTACACAGGGGGCAATTTGGAACCACCAACTAACCTAACCTGCACCTGGGATATCAGACAATGTCTGGACCAACCCAGATTTGTGAGGCAGCAGCATCTATCTATCTATCTATCTATCTATCTATCTATCTATCTATCTATCTATCTATCTATCTATCTATCTATCTATCTATCTATCTATCTATCTATCTATCTATCTATCTATCTATCTATCTATCTATCTATCTATCTATCTATCTAATATAACATGTATTGGGTACAAATACACCTGAGGCAGTGTGCTTGTTGGAGCGCAAGTGGGTGAGCCACCCCATCTGATAGTTAAGGACCAGATATTGAGTAGTGAGATCCAGTGGGGCAGCTGTTTTCTTTTAATTGTTTGATACTTTGTAGTTTCCCTTTGATCATCATTGGGGCAGAGGACATTGCAAGCAGAGCAGATTGATGACTCAAAAAGGGATTTTGTTATAAGAAGAGAAACAAGAAAGGATCTAAAATCAAGCTGAAGTTAAAATCTGTCTAATTTGCCAAATGAATAACCAAAACCAGAAATCAACAAGCTGGGGTCTGAAGACTAGATCTTATAAGAGGTGTCTTTTATCTTTACCTAATGCTAAATGGAAAATGTTGCAAATAGCTTTTGAGAGTTCTTTGATCCAATATATGGATGCATGTATTCCTATGTTGCCAACATAAATAAAAATCTTGCAATGAGGACATGCACCACAATCACATCTGAACCGATGACTAGAAACAGATCTCAAATGGCTGTGGAAACATCAACAAACATAGTCGGAAGAAATCCAAAATGGCATTGCAGAGATGGCCCAGCTATAATGATAAAATTATTCAAAATGCCACAGAAATGTCTGTAACAAACCGATATTGGTGAAATTGACAATATCAGAACAAGAAACAAGAAGCTAATGAGAGAAAGCAAGGGTCCGAACACTAAATCTTTTAGCTAGAAATAGTTTTTGAGAGTTCTTCAGTCTAATTTGTGTACACCACACTGCCTACTTAAATAAGGATCTTGCACTACAATGACGTCTGAACAGAAGACTAGTAACAAATGTCATTGCTGCCAACAAAATGGCGGGAGCAACATGAAAATATCACAATACATCAGTGACCACTGTGGTAAACAATCCAAAATGGAAGCAAACTGGATCTGTGATACGGTTTGCATATTTGTAGCTGGAGCTCCATAAAGGGAGAAAATGAGTCACGTATCTTAAAATATTTTTTATTCCTAAGCTTTCAACAACCTACAAGGTGTCATTATCAGAGGAAAATGATTAGATATATAGCAAGTGATGAGTGGGGGTGGAGGCGAGGTTGTAAGGGGGGGTGGATTAATAGGGTGCAGTTCGGAAGGTGTTGGTTGTAAAGTCTTATTTATTATTTGGATGTTCTTCTGTATTAGCCTGCATATGTTAAGTTCAAGTCCAAGTATCTGTTAGTGGCGTTTTCATTAGAGAGACACGATTCAGCCAGCTCTCTGGCACTCTTAGTATTGGCCCTGAATTTTACTTACACAGTATCCCACTCAAACATGTGTCCGGTGGAACTTATATGTGTGTAAATCAGAGACCATGGGTCTTGCCTTCTGATGGCATTGAAGTTTTCCTGTTTATGTGTTTTAGATGTTTGTCCAAAGTATATCACTGGGCATGAATTGCATGTAATGCAATGTGGTCGATTTTTTGCATTTGGCATTGAAGGGGGAAATTGGGCTGATGGTGTGGCAATGACATCACTGATTCCTCCTCTTTTTCTTCTTTCTGTTCTTCTTCTTTTTCTTCATGTTTTCCCAATTCTAAAAAGGGTTAGTGTGCTTGATCAACCTTCTCCAAACACGCTTGTTCCAGCACCTTCTTGCCAGTCAAACCCTTTTCCTTCAGATCTTCTTATACTTTATCCATCCATCTCTGCTGTAGCCTCCCTCGCTTTCTCTTCTCCTGTAATTTCCATTCTCATCACTCTTTTACCCACATATCCATTGTCTTCTCATTACATGTCCTCACCACTTCAACCTACTTTCTTGTACTTTCTTAGATATCTCTCACTTTTTTGTACCTCTGATTGTCTAATTTCTTATTCTGTTCTACACATCCATCTCAACATTCTCATTTCTGCTACATCTAACTTTTTCTCCTGTACTTGTTTTACTGCCCATGTCTTAGTTCCTTTCATCATTGCTGATCATATCACTGTCTTAAAAGCCTTCCCTTTAACCTTTGCCTTAAATCTTTGATCACACAATACTCCAGACACCTTCTTCCAATTGTTCCATCCACACTGCACTCTATGGGTTATCTTTGCATCTAATTATCCATCTTGGGCTACCACTGATCCTAGAAATTTAAATGTATCCACTCTTTACAATAGCTCCCCGTGAAGGTTAACTTCTGAATCCTAGTCATCATTAAGCCTAATATTCTGTTTTCTTCCTATTTAACTTCAATCCTCTATCTTCGAAAGCCTTTCTCCATTCTTCCAACTTCCTCTCCTCTTTTTTTCTGGTGCTACACAGCACAATGTCATCAGCAAAAATCATGCACTGTGGGGGCTGGTCTTTATCCCATGACTCAATACATCTATAACAAGATTAAAGAGTTACAAAATTTCACAGAAATTATTGTAACAAATGCAGAATTCAAAATATTAAACAGAAAAGGATCAAAATCACAACAAATTCCTTCTGTGTTTTTGTTCCAGAAATAATCATGTTCTATACCTTTTAATTCTGAGATAATTCTTTTTTGGGTAAAACATTTTCTTTGCAAGTTACCATCCCTGACAGAAGATAGAGAAATAAACACATTAAGAGCAGAATGTGTCCAAACTTGATAAAAATGCCCTAAATATTTTAAAATAGGTACCACAGTACAGGAGCTATTTACTAGGCTAATGTCTTCTGCCAATATATATAGTACATGTCAAGCCACTTCACACAAATCTATAAAGGATAATGTAACCCAAATATTAGGTGCCTACCTCTAGAATGTCTCAGCGCTAACCACAAACGCCCTAAGAAGTGTGCTATGAGGTAGACTCTAACTTTATAACCATGCGGTTGGAAAGAATTAGCAACAGTAATGCCGATGGCTAAAGTTGTGCTGTGCTAATCTCCAGTTTCATCTTTTTGTGTCATCCCACCCAAACTTTATTTATTACTTAATCACACCTGTCTGCCCCAGAAGCAGCAAATATGATCTTTCCTCTGGTCTCCTTTCCTCTGTGCTTTTATATTCGCCTTTTGTGTCCTGTAGGAAGGATTACTAGATTTTACTAGTTTTGCATCCTCATGAGTTATATTATTTCTTCCTTTACAAAAAAGCTTTCATAACACGCAGAACTGGAACTTCCATTAAATACCAGAGCCTTGAGCAATCAAAATGAATTCACTTTACATAACCCATTTCAGTAAATTGTGTGTTTTTGTAGAATTTCGAGACCTACGGATTCTTGACAATTGTCCTCATCCACCTGTATAAATTACAACTATGGTACCATGGAAGAAATAAAAGGCTGTATAAAAAAGGGATTACAATTAGAAGTCAAAATATTATAATTCAATCAGTCTTCAATATATAAACCTGAATGTGTGTTTGTTTAGGTGTTTGTCTCCATTGAATGTGTCTGTGCCAAATTTTCCAAGTGTTTCCGATTTGTACAGAGAAAGACCACAGACTATGTTTAGTTGCTAAATTCTTACCCTTTGAGAAGTTGATATAGTGACCTCAGTAGCACTTTGTCAAGGAAGTGCATCAAGGAGGCCTTTCTGGGATTTAGCACAAGTATGCCAAGTTTAATTTGCACATTGGGTTTAGTCCATGAAATTTTGTTTTTGAGCCCAAACTTTTTCTCCTCTGTAGAGTTTATTAATAGAACATGTATTCCATATTCCATACATGTATTCCATTCCATTTATTCCATATTATTTCATTTAAAAGTAAAAGCTACACCAGAGAGACACGTATCACTATAGGGCAAGTCACTTTGTTGGTCCGGACATCAATGACGACAAAAAAATCATCTTTGTAATGTGTTTTGACAACAGACATCAGTTCAAAGAACTTTACAGGCAGAAGTACATTGTACAACTTTTGACATATACAGTATATGTTGTGGACACTGGCCCGGACACAGAGAGGTGTACATCGATGGTTCAAACACTAACACGTTTATTGTACATTCTATTTACAGTGAACAGCACACAACCCCAAAACTCCCCCAAAGTCCAGGCCTCTACCAAAATGCCTCTCTCTCTTCAGGCCGCCTTCTCTCCTCTCCTCCCGAGCCTGTCCTTCTCCCGACTCAAGCCCACAAATGGAGGGAGACGGCCCTTTTTATAACCACCCAGACGTGCTCCAGGTGCCTCCCGATTAACCTCCGCCGGCACTCCCCACTGTGGCGGATGTACCGGCCGTGCACCCTGATGCACTCTGGGTGTCCCTGGTCGTCTTCCCCCCAGCACTTCCGGGTGTGGCGGAAGTGCTGAGGATCAGGGCTCTCCAGTCATCAGGGCTCCCCCTGGCGGTGACCACGGGCCCCTATAGGGTTGAGCTTCCAAGCTCAGTTCCCGTGGTCCCCGAAGCCACTAGGGCGGTCGCCCCCTCGTGGTCTGGAGGAGGCGTAATCCCTCCTCCGATGCTTCCAGGCATCCTGGCTGGGTGCCACCCCCAGCCGCTTGCCACAATGTTTTTACTGTTAGAGCACAGGCAGACTCAGTGACTATGTGAGGAAAAATTGTCCTGAAAATACAGGATAGTGAAAAGTCACTGGGTTTCATTCATGAAACATGAGCAGAACGAATTTGTTCGTAGAAGGAAAATCCAGTATTTATCAATGTTTTAGTTATAAATAATAATATAATTAAATAATAATTGTAATTATAAAACATCTTTCAACAAAATCTCTGTCAAATTACCTACTAGTTGATTTGTTTCTCAGTAAACACATCACACAGGTCTGTACGTAATTGAGTATATTTTCATATAAAAGGGCATCAATTTGAACCTGATTTAATTGAAAGTAACAATGGCTGATCTTGCATTACTGTATGATTTGGCCCAGGGTGCACTGAGGTGTAGGCAGAGAATGATGAATGGCTGATTAGTTGTTTTAGACAACCTAGACCCATTCTGGTGCATTTATGCACTATTATGGATTCTATTCTGAAAAGAGCAACAACAAGAAGCTGTTACATACTGGTTCATCTGCAAGTCCTGTCGACACTTGGGTTTTTGGCTGCAGGGACATTTCAGTAGGAGATTGTAGACAGGTCTGGTATTTCTCAGCCATCTATGAGCCGCATAGTACCTGGAGTACTTAACAACATATTAACCGGAATACGGGATTATATTTATTTCTCATATGGTGGGGAAAGGCAAGTGGAAGTTAGTCATGTGTTTTGCGTGCTAGCCAACTTACCCAGGGTCATTGGTACAATACAGTGCACACATTAGAAAAATCTAGAAAGAACAGGCCATTTAGCCCAACAAAGCTCACCAGTCCTATCCACTTAATTCTTCTAAAATAACAAGAAGTCTAGTTTTGAAAGTCGCTAAAGTCTTACTGTCTACCACGCCACTTGGAGCTTATTCCAAGTGTACACATCAAAGCTCCATCCAGTGATGCATTTACATTTATGAATAGAAAACACTTCCATTCTATCAACATGTAGTTTATATTTGATGAAAGTGAGTGCTGCTCAATGTTGTTGTCTGACGGCCTGGTGGTACACACAACAGGTTCATTCTGCAGCATAGAACAAGCCTAGAACAAGTAGCTATGCAAGATGGTTGGCTTCTCAGTAAGACTAAAAGTTTCTCCTTTGTTTAAATTATATTTATTGAAAAGGTATAAATTGGCTAACTATTTATATCCATAGAGGACAGGGGTTAGCCACTGAAGACATAGCTTATGACACCTCTAAACAAGCCATAAACTTCACAGGAATGGGCTTATAATAATGCACAAGCAACAGCGCAGGCTGCTATCGAACACACCAATAAAGGCACAATCACAAAGGGTGGCACTGTTTTATACTCATGTGAAGAGGTATGCAAAATAATATTAGGTTGCTGTGTTTTAAACAATATGGCAATATAGCAGTGAAGGAAGGATGTCCATGCCTAATATACTGAATGAACCTGACCCTCAGCCAATGCTTGGAGAGTCAGCTGATGAAAACCTTGGTGCAGCAACAATTATGACACATCACCGAATAATACAGCGACTCTGAGGTAAAGATGTGTTATTGTATTAAAAATGCTGAAAACACAAATTAAACAAGTATTTGGTATAATACTTAGCATTTGGCACCATTTTGTAACTTCTTCTTTTGGCTACTCCCATTAGCAGTTGCCACAATGGATCATCTTTTTCCAAATCTTGCTGTCCTCTGCATCTTGCTCTGTTACACCCACCATCTTCTGTCTTCTCTCACCATATCCATAAACCTCTTCTTTTACCTTCCTCTTTTCCTCTTACCTGGCAGCTCCATCCTTAGCATCCTTTTCCCAATATACCCAGCATCTCTGCACATGTCCAAATCAACGCAATCTCGCCTCTCTGACTTTGTCTCCAAACCGTCCAAGCTGAGCTGACCCTCTAATGTATTAGTTCCTAATCCTATCCATCCTCGTCACACCCAATGCAAATCTTAGCATCTTTAACTCTGCCACCTCCAGCTCTGTCTCCTGTTTTCTGGTCAGTGCCACCGTCTCCAACCCACATAACATAGCTGGTCTCACTACCGTCTTGTAGACCTTCCCTTTCACTCTTGCTGATACCCGTTTGTCATAAACTACTCCTGACACTCTTCTCCACCCATTCCACCCTGCCTGTACTCTCTTTTTCACCTCTCTTCCACAATCCCCGTTACTCTGTATTGTTGATCCCAAGTTTTTAAACTCATCCACCTTCGCCAACTCTACTCCCTGCATCCTCACCATTCCACTGACCTCCCTTTCATTTACACACATGTATTCTGTCTAGTTTCTACTGACCTTCGTTCCTCTTCTCTCTAGAGCATATTTCCACCTCTCCAGGGTCTCCTCAACCTGCTCCCTACCATCGCTACAGATCACAATGTCATCAGCAAACATCATAGTCCACAGGGACTCATGTCTAATCTCATCTGTCAACCTGTCCATCACCATTGCAAATAAGAAAGGGTTCAGAGCCGATCCCTGATGTAATCCCACCTCCAACTTGAATGCATCCGTCACTCCTACCGCAGACCTCACCACTGTCACATTTCCCTCATACATATCCTGTACAACTCTTACGTATTTCTCTGCCACTCCTGATTTCCTCATACAAATACCACAGCTCCTCTCGAGGCACCCTGTCATATGCTTTCTCCAGGTCCACAAAGACGCAATGCAACTCCTTCTGGCCTTCTCTAAACTTCTCCATCAACATCCTCAGAGCAAACATTGCATCTGTGGTGCTCTTTCTTGGCATGAAACCATACTGCTGCTCACTAATCATCACCTCACTTCTTAACCTAGCTTCCACTACTCTTTCCCATAACTTCATGCTGTGGCTCATAAATTTTATTCCCCTGTAGTTACTGCAGTCCTGCACATCCCCCTTATTCTTAAATATCGGTACCAGTACACTTCTTCTCCACTCCTGAGGCATCCTCTCACTTTCCAAGATTCCACTAAACAATCTGGTTAAAAACTCCACTGCCATCTCTCCTACACACCTCCATGCTTCCATAGGTATGTCATCTGGACCAACGGCCTTTCCATTTTTCATTCTCTTCATAGCTGTCCTTACTTCCTCCTTGCTAATCCGTTGCACCTGATTCACTATCTCCACATCATCCAACATCTTCTCTCTCTCATTCTCTTCATTCATCAGCCTCTCAAAGTACTCTTTCCATCTGCTCAACACACTCTCCTCACTTGTGAGTATGTTTCCATCTTTATCCTTTATCACCCTAACCTACTGCACATCTTTCCCTGCTTGGTCCCTCTGTCTAGCCAATCAGTACAGGTCCTTTCCTCCCTCCTTAGTGTCCAACCTCTCATACAACTCATCATACCCCTTTTCTTTAGCCTTCGCCACCTCTCTCTTCACCTTGCACCTTATCTCCTTGTACTCTTGTCTACTTTCTGCATCTCTCTGACTATCCCACTTTTTCTTTGCCATCCTCTTCCTCTGTATACTCTCCTGTATTTCCTCATTCCACCACCAGGTTTCCTTTTCCTCCTTCCTCTTTCGAGATGTCACGCCAAGCACCCTTCTTGCTGTCACCCTTACTATATCTGCTGTAGTTTCCCAGTTGTCTGGAAACTCTTCACTGCCACCCAGTGCCTGTCTCACCTCCTCCCTAAACTCAACCTTGCAGTCTTCCTTTTTCAACTTCCACCATTTGATCCTTGGCTCTGCCCTCACTCTTTTCCTCTTCTTGATCTCCAACGTCATCCTACAGACCACCATCCTATGCTGCTTAACCACACTTTCCCCTGCCACCACTTTGCAGTCTTCAATCTCCTTCAGATCAACTCTTCTGCATAGGATGTAATCTACCTGTGTGCATCTTCCTCCACTCTTGTACATAACCCTATGTTCCTCCCTCTTCTTAAAATACGTATTCACCACAGCCATGTCCATCCTTTTGGCAAAATCCACTATCCTCTGACCTTCTTCATTCCTCTCCTTGACACTATACCTACCCATCACCTCCTCGTTTCCACTGTTCCCTTCACCAACATGCCCATTGAAATCCGCTCCAATCACCACTTTCTGTCCCTTGGGTAAACTGTTCATCACTTCATTCAACTCACTCCCAAAATCTTCTTTCTCACCCACTGCACACCCAATTTGAGGTGCATATGCACTAACAACATTCATCATCACACCTCCAGTTTCCAGCTTCATAATCATTACTCTGTCTGACACTCTTTTCACCTCCAAAACACTCTTGACATACTGTTCCTTCAGAATAACTCCTACCCCATTTCTCCTCCCATCCACACCATGATAGAACAATTTGAATCCACCTCCAATCCACCTGGCCTTACTCCCCTTCCATTTAGTCTCTTGCACGCACAATGTATCAACCTTCCTTCTCTCCATCATATCTGCTGCTGTAACTCTCTCCCCTTACCAATCATACTGCCAACATTCAAAGTTCTTACCCTTAGTTCCACTCTCTTTACTTTCCTCCTCTCCTCCTGCCTCCGGACACATCTCCCCCCTCTTCTTCTTCAGCCAACAGTAGCCCAATTTCCGCCAGCACCCTGTTGGCTAACAGTACTGGTGGCGCTCATTGTTAACCCGGGGCTCGACCGATCTGGTATGGAAATTTGTATTGTTATCTGCATATTGATTTGGCAAAATTTTACACCGGATGCCCTTCCTGACGTAACCCTCACCATTCATCCGGGCTTGGTACTGGCACAAAGAAACACACTGGTTTGTGCATCCCCTGTGGCTGGGTTTATTCATGTTAATAATAAATACAATAATTAACAAATTAATGTTTCAGCTCATCATTAGTACAGAATGGAAAAAGTCACTTACAGTTCACATTTGATGACCACTCCATAGTAGGAGGCATGTCGCTGTCTTCTTCAGGAATAATACCCACTAAAGATGCCTTTCCAGTAATAGATACAATGTTCCCCCCATTGAAGCAGAGAGTTGCGAAGAGCCGGGACACCCTCCCATCGTGGATGTACTTTTTTGATGAGCAGCTATGTGTTTCTTTGCATCTAATTTCAAATCAAACCATTTCCATTTTATTTCTTGAACAGTTCACTCTACAGAAGACACTGAATTAGTTGCATTCATCACCTCTTTCCAAACAATTCCTTTGCCTGACCCAGTTACACCGCAATTCATGTTAGAGAGTAAAATTTATTTTCTTTTATTATCTATTAAAAGTACGTCGGCCTCCACTTCTTTGAAGTTCTTTTTCCCTTTCTTTTTTCGCTTTTGACATTTTGGCAGTTCCTGGGCACATGTGGCAGCACATCCTTGTATGGTAAGAATTAGAGCATCGATGGGTGTGGATTATGGTAAAGAACTGACAACATGCATGTGGGTGACAATTTATGATTGATTGGTATTTATGAACCTACACAGAGTATTAAGAAAAAATCTGAGGTTTTACTCATGATTTTTGAATGTGCTGTAAGATTTTGGTAATATTGCCTTTTATTCACAAATGTCTAAGTTAATTTATGAACATTTCATGAATGAATCCCAAGGTTAGTAAATGAATCCTAGATAGATATCCTACATCAAACCTTGGAGTCTTCCATATGCACTGCTCAGTGCACTGTGAAAAAACTGACTAAAATAACAAAGCAATGGTCTTAAGTAAATTAAGTTAATTTACATAACACAATTATGAAGCATTTTAGTTTATGCCAGTTATCACACAGATAAATGGTATATTCTTCTAACACACCTATATTGAAGCATCCCATGCAGGAGGTGTCCTCCCAGCGAGACACCGGAATATTTCAAAGTTGTTTGTGTATATTATTGAGCCACAAATAGACTCATTACAAATCGATAGGTGACTTTCAGACCCTTCTAATGATGTATAGTTGTCTGTGATTGGTCATTTGTACTACATGCTACAGCTTATAAACATATTGCCTATGTGACAGCTTGTCTTTATGCTTCTTTATACTTAGCTTCTGTGAGAGTACATGCGGGTTGTTTGGTTAATGTGAAATAATTCTTTAAGTTTCTACAATGGAAATGTCATACCTGAAAAAAGAAAAAGATGCGGTTGAGGAATTCCTAGTAAAGTTACAGAATGCTAGTGATACAGAAAATGAAGACCTTAAGTCACAGTTTTGACCCTATTGAGATTGACACATTTACTGAAGAACTCAATGCTGTGCTTGATTTGTGAGTACTACCTAGTATAACTTTGAAGCCTCACGGTGTGCAGTTTTACAGTTCAAGCATCATGGGTTCAGTTACCATATCTGGACACTGTCTTCTGTATGTTCTGTCTATGTTAGTTTTCTGAGCAGAATTCTTCCTAGTTTCAACTTTGTTGTACTTGCTCAAAGTTTCATGTGAAGCGAACGTCACTGGCTGTGCATGACCAGAGCTGTTTCCTGCCCTGCGCCCAGGGCTACCAGGTACGGTATTACCCCAGCACTGGAATTAGAAAATGTATGTTCATACTTAGTTTATTTCGGATGTGAAATGCAAGAAAAAAGCAACAATAACAATATATTGTCACACATGTGTGCTTGGGGAACAACTTAAGGGCTTAGTCAACTGTCTTAGCCTGGCATACACAGAAACCCAGGGTGACTGTGATGCCTTTGTATGTTTATGAAAACAAAAACATGCAACAATTGTGGAGACATATTTTCAGAAGCAAATTCAGGACAGAAGTGGAAATAAGATTACTGGTTCCCGGATTATATTGTCATGCAACAGGAAGGGTCAGGACAAGAACTACAGTGCATAGGGAGGAGATGAGAAGGCATTAGAGCACAGTGCCAACCCCCGATTCAGTGGGTAATTACCATCACCAAAGCTCTTAAGCGGTCTCCCATGCGCATAATAAAAAATAAAAATATAACTGGTACTGCAAAACTTACTTTAAGAAATTATTTCTGTGCAGTAAACCTGTTTCCAAAATGGGACACGATATTTCCAAATAGGAGGATACCTTGTGTAACTCTGCAAGGCTATGGGATGTGACATCTAAACTTGCTAAAATGACAGCTGACAGATTGGGGCACAAAAGAAAACTGATTGCAGAGTTATGCATCATAAAATGTTTTCATTGTATAATGTAAAATCCAGTTTTTGCAGAAAAATTCCTAAAATGCCTAATTTATTTTTTATTTAATAATAATACATTTTATTTATATAGCACCTTTCCCATGCTCAAGGCACTTCATAGAGTTTAAGAAAGAACGGCAGGGTATACAGTATGTACAGTGCATCTGGAAAGTATTCACAGCACATCACTTTTTCCACATTTTGTTATGTTACAGCCTTATTCCAAAATGGATTAAATTCATTTTTTTCCTCAGAATTCTATACACAACACCCCATAATGACAACGTGAAAAAAGTTTACAGTACTTGAGGTTTTTGTACATTTATTAAAAATAAAAAAACTGAGAAATCACATGTACATAAGTATTCACAGCCTTTGCTCAACACTTTATCGATGCACCTCTGGCAGCAATTACAGCCTCAAGTCTTGTTGAATATGATGCCACAAGCTTGGTACACCTATCCTTGGCCAGTTTCGCCCATTCCTCTTTGCAGCACCTCTCAAGCTCCATCAGGTTGGATGGGAAGCATCGGTGCACAGCCATTTTAAGATCTCTCCAGAGATGTTCAATCGGATTCTAGTCTGGGCTCTGGCTGGGCCACTCAAGGACATTCACAGAGTTGTCCTGAAGCCACTCCTTTGATATCTTGGCTGTGTGCTTAGGGTCGTTGTCCTGCAGAAAGATGAACCATCGCCCCAGTCTGAGGTCAAGAGCGCTCTGGAGCAGGTTTTCATCCAGGATGTCTCTGTACATTGCTGCAGTCATCTTTCCCTTTATCCTGCCTAGTCTCCCAGTCCCTGCTGCTGAAAAACATTCCCACAGCATGATGCTGCCACCACCATGCTTCACTGTAGGGATGGTGCCAGGTTTTCCCCAAATGTGACGCTTGGCATTCACACCAAAGAGTTCAATCTTTGTCTCATCAGACCAGATAATTTTGTTTCTCATGGTCTGAGAGTCCTTCAGGTGCCTTTTGGCAAACTCCAGGTGGGCTGCCATGTGCCTTTTACTAAGGAGTGGCTTCCGTCTTGCCACTCTACCATACAGGCCTGATTGATGGATTGCTGCAGAGATGGTTGTCCTTCTGGAAGGTTCTCCTCTCTCCACAGAGGACCTCTGGAGCTCTGACAGAGTGACCATCAGGTTCTTGGTCACCTCCCTGACTAAGGCCCTTCTCCCCCGATCACTCAGTTTAGATGGCCGGCCAGCTCTAGGAAGAGTCCTGGTGGTTTCGAACTTCTTCCACTTACGGATGATGGAGGCCACTGTGCTCATTGGGACCTTCAAAGCAGCAGAAACTTTTCTGTAACCTTCCCCAGATTTGTACCTCGAGACAATCCTGTCTCGGAGGTCTACAGACAATTACTTTGACTTCATGCTTGGTTTGTGCTCTGACATGAACTGTCAACTGTGGGACCTTATATAGACAGGTGTGTGCCTTTCCAAATCACGTCCAATCAACTGAATTTACCACAGGTGGACTCCAATTAAGCTGCAGAAACATCTCAAGGATGATCAGGGGAAACAGGATGCACCTGAGCTCAATTTTGAGCTTCATGGCAAAGGCTGTGAATACTTATGTACATGTGCTTTCTCAATTTTTTTATTTTTAATAAATTTGCAAAAACCTCAAGTAAACTTTTTTCACGTCATTATGGGGTGTTGTGTGTAGAATTCTGAGGAAAAAAATGAATTTAATCCATTTTTGAGTTGTTTTTTAAATGAATTCATGGAGTCAGCTGACCTGATTAATTTCAGTAGGTCATTAAAGAGTCTGGGCGTTATACAGCTGAAGGCCCTGTCACCCATGGAGTGTAGATTAGTGTGGGGCACAACAAGATTACCAGAATCAGAGGACCTTAGTGGGCAGACAGGCACATAGTGATGGAGAAGGTCACTGATGTAGTTTGGCGCAAGGTCATTTAAGGCTTTGTAGGTTATTAGTAGGATTTTATATTAAATTCTGTAAGACACAGGGAGCCATTGAAGGCGAAGCAGGATGAGTGTGATGTGCTCGCTGCTGCTGGTTCGTGTAAGGACTCTTGCAGCCGAGTTTTAAATAAGCTGGAGCTGTGATATAAGATTAGAAGGGGCACCTGCCAGTAGGGAATTACAATAATCGATGCAGGATGTGATAAAAGCATGGACAAGTTTCTCAGAATTAGAAAAGGAGAGGAAGGAATGAACATGGGATATATTACGGAGGTGAAAGTAAGAATGTTTCTTAATGTGATTTATGTTTGCGGAAAAAGAAAGGGAGGAATCAAAAATGACACCAAGATTCTTTGCAGTAGAGGCAGGTCTGATGAGAAAAAGTTGCACTTTAGTCCCAATTTGCAGGAGTTCAGTTTTGTTGCAATTTAATTTTAAAGATTTCTGCTCCATCCAGGTTTTAATTTCACTAAGGCAAGTTGTGAGCTGAGAAAGCTCTGATGAAGTTCCACTTTTAACGTTGAAATAAAGTTGAGTATCGTCTGCATACTGCGGTGGGTTGGCACCCTGCCCGGGATTGGTTCCCTGCCTTGTGCCCTGTGTTGGCTGGGATTGGCTCCAGCAGACCCCCGTGACCCTGTGTTCGGATTCAGCGGGTTGGAAAATGGATGGATGGATGGATCGTCTGCATAAAAATGATAACCCAGTCCAAAGCTACAAATAATATGGCCAAGGGGAAGCATATAAATACAGAAACGCCCTTTGGAACCCCTTGTATGACTGGCACTGTGCTGGACCTGCTGTTGCCAAGACTAACAAACTCTTGCCTATCAGTCAGATAGAACTTGAACCACTGGTGGGCAGTGCCAGAGATACCCAGCCTGTTCTCCATTCTGAACAGTAGAATGTCATGTCTGACAGTGTCAAATGCTGCACTGAGGTTTAACAGAATTAATATGCTGGTTTGTCCAGAGTCTGCTGCCATAAGCAAATCATTGGTTACCCGTAGCAGAGCAGTTTCACAGCTGTGCTGTTCTCTGAAAAAAGACTGAAAGGGTTCCATCAGATTAGAAGTTAAGTAGTTGGTGAGTTGGGAAGCTACAACATGCTCAAGAACTTTTGACATAAAAGGTAAGTGGGAAATGGGCCAAAAATTGTAAAGATTGTCACCATCAAGACCAGACATTTTTAACATTGGTGTAATAGAAGCAGTTTTAAAAGTGAGCGACACAAAGCCAGTGTCAAGGGATGAGTTTATTATTGTTGTAACAGTCAGGATTATGGCATGAAGGCAGGATTTAAGTAGTGTGGTGGGGATGGGATCCAGTACACAAGTAGTCAGCCTCATCTTACAAATCAGGTCATTAACAAAAGCAGATGTGACTGGTGAGAACTTAGAGAAGGAGCTGGATGGAGTGGGAAAACAGGGAAAGATATAACAGATGATGTATTTATGTTAGTTGAATTATTTAGATCTTCAATTTTGTTATGGAAAAAGTGGAGGAATTTCTCACAGACTTCAGTAGAAGAGGTAGTTGGGCCAGATGCAGATTGGAGTAGTTTATTAACTACAGAGAACAAAACCCTTGGGTTATCGTGGCCACTTTCTATTATTCTGTCATAATGGGTGTTCTTGGCAGCAGTTAGTGCTTCTCTGTAAGCTCTTTGGTGGTCAGAGAAATTCTGGAGGTGCACAGTAAGGGCAGTCTTACGTGACATTCTCTCAAGGCATCGGCAAGCAGCTTTCATAGATTGCAATTCTGAATTATACCAAGGAGCTGAACGCTTAAAGGAAACCTCCTTATGTTTTAAAGGAGCGGTTTTATCTAATGCTGAATGAAGGGCTGTGTTATAGTGGTCAACAAGACTATCTAATGTTGATGTAATAGGTGAAGACAGTAAAAGATCAGAAATGGATCCAGAAAGGATAGAGGGACCGATATTTTTAAGGTTTCTGTAAAATTTGTTGTTTACAGGTAAGATGAGCGAGAGGTAATGACAGTGAAAAGCACTGCTTTATGGTCAGAGTCCCAAATCAGTGCTCTAAGTGTTGGAAACAGATAGTCCAGATGTACAGATCAGATCCAATATATGACCACCAGAGTGGGTGGGAAAATCAACATGTTGTGTCAAGTCAAAACAGTCCAGTAAGGATAGGAATTCATTTCTCAGTTTAGATGTGGGGATGTCAATATGGATGTCAAAATCACCAAGAAGAATGACTCTCTGGGAAAAGGAACTTAAGTGGGTTAATAGTTCAGTCAGATCAGATAAGAAGGATGCATTGTATTTTGGAGGATGATAAAGAACAATGAGTAAGACAGGACCTGATTCTGTTATTAGTTTAAGAGCCGGACACTCGAAAGACAATGGACAATCAATTGGGATTCTTTTGATGTTTAACTCCACTCTGACAATTACTGCAAGTCCTCCACCTTGTCTTGAGCTACGAGGCTCTGTGAGGAAAGTGTAACCAGGTGGTGTCACCTCTGTGAGAGATGTAAATTCATTCGGTTTTTTCCAAGTCCCCATTAAACACAGCATATCAAGTTTGGTGTCAATGATGAATTCTGACAGCACCAGTGCTTTGCCATTAAGAGATCTCGAATTAAACAATGCAATATTAGTTAATGAGACTTCTTTTTGCACAGAGCCGTGACCGGAGTTTATTTTCACATACTGTAAATTTGGTACACTGACACTTCTATTCCCAGGGCCATTAGTAGAACGGCGTATTCTTGAGCAAATGCTGCTGGTGATCTTTTCATTTGCAGCCCGGCAATGGCAGTGACCTGACCCGCGATGTACATATTACCGGCGCCACAAAATACTGGTGTCTTTTAGGATATGCCTGTCAGACCATTTCTCTGGACAAACTGTTTAACATGAAGGAGTTTGTTGCGGGAGTATTTTAGCATGATACTGAGCACTACTTACAGTATCTGATAGCAGTAGAGAAGCAGCACAACACAGTGGAGCCCGGTGAGACAGGCAGGTGCAGTAGCGTAGATGAGCGGCAATAGCAAAGCAGCAGAAAGCATAGCAGGAGGAGGTAGCAGGATTTGGAGGTTCCAACATACAGCCACAAACAAGTAACAAGTAGTATTACAGGCATGATCACCCCAGAGCCACAAGACAGGTGGTGTGAACACCAGATCAGTTCTTAGTCATAAAGCACAATAAAATGAATCAAGAGCAGACCAGCATAGCAACTATAATCAAGGAGACAGTTCATCCCAGATCGCCAGGTACAAAGAAATGTTCGTAGGTCTCATCCCATGATCCACAGATTCAGTTGTTCCCAGTCAAGGTAAAGCCAATAAAGTCCGTAAAAGATAATCAAAATCCATACAATTCGAGTCAGCTGCATCCACGAACTATACGTACAATAAAGAAATAAAACAAGTGTAAAAAAGTGCAAGATTAAGGCGAATTTTGCGAAAAGTGTTGTTAACAGGGAGGAGCGGCAACAGCATGTGTACGCCAGTGTCCCCTTTAGTAGATGTTGGTGTGAAACAAGTTTTTATTCACATAAAGGTTTTCTTTTAAAAATCTGAAGTGTTGTATTCACAACTCTACAGTCATTTGAAGCTGCTTTATTACATAAGTAGAATAATAGCTGCTCATTTTTGGGTATGTCATTCAGGCGCAATAATGCCATAAATCCCTTAGGGCATAAGAGATTAATATTATCTATACGTCTCAAAATAGTTAACATATTAGAAGTCTTTGGTACACACATTTATCTCTAAAGAGAAGCTTCTTATTTATAAATGATTAAGACTAAAATGGTTTGTGATAAAAATGAACGGCAGACATTATAAAGGTTTGGGGCAGCCACCCGTATAATATGCCCTGGCTGCAAAAGGTTGAGATTTAGAACAGAGTTGTTGACAAAACTGAGTTTAAGGCAGAACTGATTAGCTGGAAGAGGAGGAAGACATCATCAAGGGTGCGGAACCGGAAGTGATGTCATCCAAGGTGCTGAGAACGGAAGTGACGTCATTGAGGGTGCCTGAACCTGGCGGGATTTCCCAGGAATGGTCTGCAAGGAACTGAGAAAGACAGTCAGCACACCTCGCCACCCCCTGGTCTGTTGTAGTATTACCATTACTCAGGCCCTTTAGCTGTCTCCTACTCGCACGTATGTGACAGTATCTAATTATGATCATCTGATAATTCCCTTGATAATGTGCTGGGTTCAAACATTACAAATTGTCTTGGTTGAACAGGCAGGCACCGCTTGAGGCACTTTACAAATTCATACAGAAATAAAACACATAAAAGATGTATTTTTGGAGTTTATATGTTATACTTGCTCAGAGTCATACAGTGAGGCAGAAATAAGATTTGCATTTGAATTGACACATGCCAAAGGATTTTGTTTCTGAGGTCTATTTTACATTTTAACTTTTGACAAAGCTAAATAGTATGCCTGTCTTGATTTTCTTTGTTTACAAGACGCTGTCTGGAAGCATCACATGACCACGAACATTGTACTGGTGACATTATGGAAGTGCACTATAAATACACAACCGTCTTACCATGTGTTATCCCCTCAGTGCCCTCAGTGGAAACTGTTCATTCAACACTCTCTTTAGTGTAGTCAGTAGTGTTGATTTATCTGGGTTTGACTTTCGTCTTGCAGTGAAATTCTGAGTAATGTTTTGTATCTTTGATTCTTGGTTGAATGACTACTTTTGATTTCATGGTTTTGACCTTTTGCTTTCCATGACCATGTGTCGGCCTATGATATCATCTCCTGGTCTTTCTGTCACTCACAACATCTTCAGACACTTCACTTGTCTCATAACAACAAAGTGTACCACCTCCTAGTGGCTCCTGCCTTCACATGTTGGCACACCAAATTAAACTTTATTTGTCACTGTAGGTCCTCCTCTCTCATCCCAAGGTTTCGTAATAGGCTTTAACCTGCTCTGTGCCATCTTGGTGGTCCCCTTGCTCTGACTATTTTAACTATTTAAAACTATACTGGAAATTATGTGATAATCCAGTTAAACTGTAACAAATACATCACTTTTATATTTTATCATAAAATGCATAAATTTTACTAGAGATAATTGAGTTTACATTGTTAAGAAAATTCTTTACATTGCATCTCTATAGCTTCAATTTACAAGATGCATGTCCCAAATGGAATACAAGCATAAGAAACTCCTTGGATGAAATTCCTGAACCTATTTAGCAGGCTATTTAAAATACGAAACATGAGGAGTTTTGTGGCTATGAGGTAAAACACTCACTGGTACCATAAAGTCAGATTTCTATTAACCCCAAGGAATCACATTCATTTTACACATTTCTGCTTTCAAATTTGATTTACCAGTCTCTTAACATAAACATTTTTTTCATTTTTTGGGCTAAAAGGTGTCCAGGTAAGACGTATAAAAGCTTCTTAGAGTTGAAAGTGCCTGTAACACCCCACAGATGCATTATGCACATCAAAGGCAACAATAAGTATGTGAAAGACTCATTACAAAGGGCCAATTGTTCCTCTAAGAGTGAGCTAATATGAGTTGTTTTTCATTTCAGAAATGTTGTTTCGTGAAGACAACTGCAGCCTTTGGGAATAAAGAATACTAAATTCACTGTGTATTGTGTTAATATTATGAGGTGTCACGTTGCCATAAACAACTCTGAGCAATTATCACATCAGTTGATGTTACCAGAAACTTAATTGCTTTTCCTTTCCTGTCTCAGTGATCGATCTTGTATAAACAAGGTTAAGCCTCTCCAGAGACCGTTTCTGCATAATACGAAAGGAAACTTTCCTGTTGGAAATCAATACATTAGCTAAGCAGCTGGTGAAAATAATGCATCAGAATTTACAGCAATAACCTTTATTTGTTACATTTACTTTTATTTACTTAACTGATGCTTTAATCCCATGTAAATACTGTACAGCTTATAAGAGCATGAACACAAAAAATATTGTGTTAGCTATCCATCCATCCATTTTCCAACCCGCTGAATCCAAACACAGGGTCACGGGGAGCCAATCCCAGCCAACACAGGGCAGGAACCAATCGCGGGCAGGGTGCCATCCCACCGCAGGACACACACAAACACACCCAGGCTAATTTATAATCGCCAATCCACCTAACCAGCATGTCTTTGGACTGTGGGAGGAAACCAGAGTGCCCGGAGGAAACCCACACAGACACGGGGAGAACATGCAAACTCCACGCAGGGAGGGCCTGGGAAGTGAACCCTGGTCCTCAGGTCTCCCAACTGCGAGGCAGCAGCACTACCCACTGCGCCACCGTGCCGCCCATTGTGTTAGCTATAAAATTGTAATTTGCTATCAAGATTTCAGTTTTGAATTGTTTTTCATGCATGGTTTGCTATCATTTGCAAACACAGATTCAACAAACAATAGCCTGTCCACCAAATGTAGTGAATTCAGTCTTACCCTTGTCATGCACATGCTTCGATGATGGTACTCTCTTAAAAATTATGGTTCTTTAATAGCATTTTATGGTTCCTTACTGGGCACTGTGGTTCCTTATGGAACTATTGCTTTACAAAGCACCATTTCATTCTGGGAGGGGATGTCTGCATATGGCGTTGGTTCTTTATGCTTTGAAAAACTTTCTTAAATGTAGAAAAAAATGAAATTTTTACTGTATGGAAGGCTACCTAGCAGGACACTAATAAATGAAAAAAACCTGAACTCAGCCTGTGTTACTGTAAGCAAGAGTCCTTTTCAAATCAGGGCCATTGGTATTTCACAAATCTGTTACCATGTGTTCATGGTTATTTACTGTATGGAGCCTGTTATGGATCCAAATAAATAAAGGTTCTTTCTGGAACCTTCTTGTGGATGGGTCTTTTGGAAAACAAAAATGGTTCCCCTATGGCATTGCTCTGAAAAACCACTCTGGCACCTTTATTTTTAAGAGTATAGTTACCCACCGGACCAGAGGTTGATGCTATGTTCTAATACCTTCTCTTCTCCTCCCTGTGCAGAATGGAAGATTGACAGCCACTCCATTGCTGACGTGACTTCTGTTGTCCGCCCACCTGGACCTGTCACTTCCTGCCACACAACCACTTAACCCGGAAACCCAGTTATCTTGTTTCCAGTTCAATCTTGAACTTGCCTCTGAAAAAATGTCTCTGCAATATTGTTGCATGCCTTTTTTATGTTTTCAATTCTTCACTTATACAGGGCTACCAAGGTGGTGCTCCAGCTGTTTATCTTTGTCAGTCTCCTATTTTACACCTTATGGTCACAAGACTTTTCTCTTTCACTTCTTTTATCTTGCTAATGATGTCTGGTTAATGTAATGATTGTCAAAAATGATAAAATTGCCCACACGATGGAACGGTTGCTTGTAATTATAGAAATTTTAATTATAATACCTGTAATTAATCAAATCACCTTTCATCTTAGGTGACTAGCAAAGGTATCCACACCCTTATCAAAATGTCAAGCTTTTTGTTAGTGTACTGTAAAAGCTAAAATGAAAACAAATCATGTCAGACCTGTTTTTAGAAGAATTAAAAAAAAAAAGTTGCACTTCTTTAGATAAGTTGGAAAATAACTGAAACTCAGTGTTGCAGTCACATTACATTTCAGGTTCCAAACACTTTTAATAAAACAAACAAGGAGGCTAACAGTAGAGTTAGGTTATAAAACCCAATGTAAGGTTATATGTAAGCTATATAATACAGAAGTGTCACTTCATCTGGAGATCTGTGCACAGTTTTGGTCTCAATATTATAAACTGACATAGCAAAGCTCCAAATAAGAATGACTAGGCTTATTCTGGAACTGCGAGGTATGAGCTGTCAGAAAAGACTAAAGGACTCGTTTGCTGTTTAACATTAAAATGGAAAATAGTACAAGGGATAATGGCAGTTACTTAACAATGAGCTTTTCAACAAGCACATGGTTACTCAGATAGAAACTTTTTAAAGATTAATTTCACACAAACATTAGTTCTTTGAACTAAGAACCATAGGCACATGAAGTTAAATCACAAAGAATTACAGTAGATTTAAATAATTTGGGGAGCTTCGTAACTCTCCTTGATGTTATTTTGGATAAATTAAGTGAATAGGATTGAAGATTGATTGGTCTATTAAAATTGTTCTAATCTCTAATTCATATGATGAAAATGACATCTTTGCCAATGGTTATAAACATGCATTTATTTTAAAAGGGTGTAAAAGGAAAAATATTGACAGGAACAAAGGGGACAGATACAATTTGATTTATACCACGTTTCCTTCCATTTTATACTTCATTACTGAATAAAATGACAAAACAAAAATTGTTAACTCTCTGACTGGAGGATAGACTTGCATGATTCGCTTTAAAATGTTGAGGTACCAACCTGATATCCCAGTTTAATAAAATAAAACAAAACTGTGTACTATGGCCTCAACAAAACATAGCATTTCAGCCCAATAAACACAATTACCTGAAGCATTTGGAAGGTATAACAACGTGATGGAGCTTGCTCCATGTTGGGTTCCCAGTTCAGTAGCCATCACCATTTGGAGCTCAGTACGCTGCGGCCTAATCAGTTGTCCTAACTCGGTGTCTTCTCAGAGCTGTGGGTGGAAAAGGAGAGAATTAGCATGAGTACTCCCTCTCATTACGGAGTGTTATCACTTACCTCGGCCAAGCCAGGAACATGATCCATGCATGGGTTGATATCATTTGTACACTCTGATTCATCAAGCAATAGCTTGTCCCCTAAATGTAGTAAATTCAATCTTACTCTTGTCACCCTTGTCATGTGTGCATGGGAGACAGCTTAAAGGTGCACATGTGTGATAACTCTTAGCAGGATACAAAAAAATGATTGTATTATCTGCTAGCAGTTTGGACTCCATGTTCTTTTATCACTGAATATTGTGACAGAGATGAGATTTGAACCAATCAGTGAGGGTCCTGGCAGGAGAATATAAACCATACTGTCATAATTCAACACTGTGAGAGGCCGAGAATGAGCTTTGACTAAGTATAAGACAACAACTTTAATACAAGTAAACAAATCAATAGTTATCACCACCTTCTTCCATTATTATAGGCAGCAAATGGTGCAATCAGAAAGAATTCCTGGAAAATAAGCCAGGTCAATGCAAATATACAGTTAGATCCATAAATATTTGGACAGAGACAACTTTTTTCAAAATTAGAAAAATATCTCTGTTGTGGCACGCGGCTGGGGGTGGCACCCAGCCGGGATGCCCAGGAAGACAGGAGGAGGGCTCATGCCTCCTCCAGACCATGAGGGAGCGACCACCTAGATTCCTTTGGGGCCACGGGTACAGAGCTGGGAAGCTCAACCCTGTAGGGGCCCGTGGTCACCGCCAGGGGGCGCCCCCCATGCCTGGAGAACCCTGGAAGTGCTGGAGGGAAGACGAGTGGGGACACCCGGAGTGCTTCCGGGTACGCAGCCGACACTTCCGCCACACCGGGGCGTGTTCGTGGGAGATTGCCGGAACACACCTGGAGCACATCCAGGTGCTAATAAAAGGGGCTGCCTCCCTTCACAATGAGGCTGGAGTCGAGAGAGAAGTTGGACAAGGTCTCAGGAGGAGACACGGAGGCGGCCTGAAGAGTGAGGCATAGTGGTTTGGCCTGGACTTTGGGTAGTCTGTGGGTTGTGGAGCAATGAACTTTGTAAACAGACTTGTAAATAAACGTGTATTGGGTGACGAAATGATGTCTGCCTGTCTGTGTCCGGGCTGTTCCCCATACTGTCCAAATATTTATGGACCTAACTGTATATTAAAGATATGGATTTATTGCTTGTGTTTATTAAAGTTTTATTTTAGTTTAATTTAAAAATTAAATTATTGGTGGGGTAAGAGACTAATAATGCAAATTCTCATTTACTGCCCATAATAATTAAATATTCCCAAACCCATTTACTCCACTTTAGGGTTGTGGAAAGGTGTTCCTTATCCCAGCAACACTAGATACAAGACAGAACTCAGCCCTGGATAGGGCAGCAGCCCATCACATGAATGTTCACCATTCTTTCTGTAAATACAATTACTGTACTAGGACTCCAATTTTCCTTAATGGCAATAAAAAATTAAAGACACTCTCTCCTGCCATCTTGCATCTCCTTAATTTCTTCATAGTTTCCTTTTTTTGGAAAAGCTTGGACTTTACTGCACAAATGAACTAGTTTCTTAATGCATCAGATCGTGCAACCTATACACATCATCAGTGATGAACCCAGGATCATAACATGTTTTGGGTCTTAGATCATCAGTCCTCTAACCCTAACCCTAAATTTCTTTATCTACGACCACCTTGATGCAGCTTCAATGATGTTCTTGGTGGCTCTTTTTTTTCTGCAATCCTCTAATGCTAAGGAGACTGAGTACCCAAATGTAGAGACTGCTTTGCAAAGCCCTTGCAGCCCACCTCGATGGGCTGCCAGCAGGCCTTCCACTTGGGCCTTCTACATTCCTCTACCAGATCAAGATATCTGACCTTCTTACACTCGTGGGCCTCTTCTATCTGGTATAATCACTTGTTTAGAACAGTCACATTTTAAGACCAAATCCATCCTTGTCCTTGCAATGTGATCCAGAAACTTCAACTGCTTCCCCTGTTCTACCTTCAGTTGCCAGTCATACGCTGAGGGCAGCAATTCAGTTGAGGCCCTGAGCTCTACCTTAGGGTTTCCTCCTGATTAATATATTAACTCTTTTAACCCCTTCACCGCCCTCTGCCGGATATATCCGGCACCGCTGTTTTAATGCTAACGCCATACTGCCGGAATTATCCGGCACATTTGCCTGTGGTTATATGAATGCCTGGCAAGTAGTATAACTGACGGTTTGGCGTGGGTATTATTACTACGTTGTATTTCGACAAGTCTGTGGTTGTTTTGGCCGGTCATGTGACGTGATTCGCATGTAACAGCTGTGAATATGGCGAAACGTAAACTGACTTCAAGTGAGGCTTTGCAGGCGATTTTGGACAGTTGTGATCATGATTGTAGCAGTTCTGAAGAAGATTTTAGTGACAGTGATGAGCAGCAACGTGCGCTGCATGATACTGTGAATGAAGACGCATCGGATGACGGCGCTGAGTGGGTGTATCCCCAGCATCTCAGCTGGGCTGCTGCCCGTGGTGAACTACCTTTTCTGCATTCGTTTGAGGGAACGTGTGGCTTTATTGTTGATGTAAACAATTACACTGCTGAGCAGTTTTATGAGCTGTTTGTGTCACCTGATTTGATTAGACATTTTGTTCATCAGACAAATCTGTATGCAGCACAGTTTATTGAGAAAAATCCCAATTTACCTCCACATTCCCAAGTTCGTGCTTGGTTTGACACTGAAGAAAACGAAATGAAAAAATTCATTGGGATTTTGATGTTGATGGGAATAATCAGAAAACCAGATATTGAGATGTACTGGTCTACAGATCCTATGTATGCAACACCTATTTTTGCAGCTGTCATGACACGTAACCGATTCTCTTTGCTGCTGAAATTCTTTCATTTGAATGACAACAGAAACGAGCCAGATAAGAAAGATCCAAACCGCGACCACTTGTTCAAGCTACGTCCTTTGATTGATCATTTATTTGAAGCATTTCAGTTGCCCTACATGCCAGGACCGTCAGTTGCAGTTGATGAAAGTTTATTGTCGTGGAAGGGCCGCTTACAGTTTCGACAGTATCTACCATTGAAAAGGGCACGGTTTGGTATCAAGATGTTTTGCTTAGCTGAGAATTCAGGTTACATTTATAGATTTCGTGTATACACTGGCAACTTGCACAACATTTAGTGGTCAATACTGCTTGAATAAATGTAAAAAATGTAAAAAAAATGTAAAAAAGTAAAAAAACAAAAATTGTTCAGATTTCGCCTGGCTTGGGGAATATTTAGGGAGTTGGCGGAAGGGAACAAAACTGAAAGAAATGATTTAGATTTAAATAATTAATACAACAATTCTAAGTTTACTGGAGGATTTTATCACATCTTCATCTCTTTTAGTGCACTCCATCTAGTCTATGCCACAGGGTAAACGGATTTAAATTAAAAATAATAAAATTTCTGTAGGAAAAGAAAGTGCCAAAGAGTGATCATTTCCCACACTTACTGAAATTTCAGAATGTAATTCAAGTCAGACACTTCTCAATTAAACCTGTTGTTTCCTGGCCTCATTTCTAAGAATTTCTCTAAGGAATTGTGTTAAAATAGGTAAATGTGTTAAATATTAAAACTTTATTATAATGTATAAGTGAAATGCATACATATACTACAACTGTGCCATAAATTAGAAAGACAAAATTCAACTGTTTGGTATTTGAGCAGTTCATATGACCAATGCTACAGGTCAAGTGCCTCCATGACTTGACTGAACCTCTGGCTGTGTGCTAACAATGCCTGCTGTGAAATGAGAAAACAATAAACATAGCATGCTGATGAGGGATTGCCCACTACTGACAGCAGTATCATTGATTTTATGTTATTTGATTTCCATCTGGGACTGGGTCTTCAGCTTTGCTCATCCATGTCCTTGCACACAGCAAAATAAATAAATAAAATGTAGCCTTCTGATAACCAGGAGTGCTTCTGTAGTTTGTAGCTATTATCCTTTTACATTTAAGGTACTAATGTTATTGCATTGCTTTTCGATAACAGTCAGTCCTTTAACCTGAGCCTAAATCAACAGGACTGGATAGAAACCAGAAACCTCCCCATGATGGGAAAGAACACACTCACTTACTAATGAGTCACCAGTCAGACTGACATGAATGTCTTGGCGATGTGAGAGAAAACCCAGTCAGACAAAGACAGAATGTACAAACCACACACAGACAGTGGCAGGACTGTAAATAAGAGCCCGGTCACTTGAATGGGGGTCCACAATGACAATCTCTGTGACATCACACATAGTGGATTCAGAGACTTTTCAGACCTGCTCACTTTTTTTCACAGTTTGATAATAAATTTGCAAAACTTCCTAATACCCTGTTCTCACTTTATCATTCTGAGATTTTAAGTATTGCATGATGTGGGGAAAAATTATTTCAAATAATTTTGCACCAAGGCTGTAAAATAGCAAACTGTGGAAAAAGTGAAGAGGTCTTTAATACTCTCTGACTCCTCTGTATGTGTTCTTAAAAGGAAGGAACACACTGGTGGTACTGGCAACACCAAAAAGTCGTTAAAACCACAGAAGACATCTGTGCTAGATGATTGCAGAATTCTGTCCTTGGTGAAGAAGAACCCCTTCACAACATTTAGTCAAACCAAGAACACTCTCCTGGAGGAAGACCTATCCAAAGTCTACAATCAAGAGAAGACTTCATGAAAA
This sequence comes from Erpetoichthys calabaricus, assembly GCF_900747795.2. Classification (NCBI taxonomy): domain Eukaryota; kingdom Metazoa; phylum Chordata; class Cladistia; order Polypteriformes; family Polypteridae; genus Erpetoichthys; species Erpetoichthys calabaricus. The sequence goes on from NC_041396.2 coordinate 150,227,920, forward strand.
TAAAGACTGAGGGTTTACATCAAGGTGCAAATCACCGGTAAATATCAAGCATAGGAAGGACAGTTAAGACTTTGCCATTAAAATAAATTTTAAAAGTCCGTCCAGTTCTAGAACAATTTTCTTTGGAAAAAGGAAACTAAGATCAATATATACCAGAATGTTGAAAAGAGAAGAGTATGGAGAAGATAAAAAAATTACTCATGATCTGATGAATATCGCATCATCTGTGAAACTTGGAAGTTGGTCACTAGTGTTTATTGATGATATGACTGTTGGCAGGAAGTAGCAGGATGAATTATGAAATGTATAAGGCTATACTATCTGCTCAGATTCAGCCAAATGCTGCAAAATGTATAGGACAATGCATTACAGTACAGATGGACAATAAGCCAAAACATACTACGAAAGTAAACAAAGTGCTTTTCAATGCAAAGAAGTGGAATATTCTTCAAAGACCAAATAAATCAACTGACCTCAACCCAACTGAACATGCATTTTACATGATGAAGACAGAGAGTCCCACGAACAAGCAACAACTGAAGACAACTGCAGTAAAGCCCTGCTATAGCATCACTAAGGTGGAAACCCAGCACCTGGAGATGGCCATGGATTCCAGGCTTCAGGCAGTAATTGACTGTAAAGGATTTTCAACCAAATATTGAAAATGATCATTATATATATGATTATTGTGAAATTTTACATATAATGCTCACTTTTATATAAGTATAATGTGCATGCTGATTTACCCCAAAATTTTCAGGTAAAAAAAGAAATTTGTATATAATGTGCAAATTTAACTTTTTAAGTTTTTATTACTAAACTTAACTTTTTAAGTTTTTATTAATTCTTTTAGGGTGGATATTGACAGAGGATGAGGGCAATAAATTTCAGCTGTAAACATCAAAAAAACTCACTGCTATGGTATAGATAGACTCTGTTTGCTTAGAGGAATGTTAGACTCATTGACTTGTCGTCTAATCCCTGAGTGTGTGAGTGGTGATGAGCAAACAATGGCAAAATTGGCATCAACATCTGGCAAGACGGCAAAGTGAATGTGCAAAGCAAAATGCTCAGTGGATGATGATTTGCATGTATTTTATTATTTTGAATTGGACTCTGATTTGTCAGAGTCCGATTTAGTACAAGTGACCTGGAGATCGAGATCAAGGACGAAAGTGTGGTACCGGCATCATCTGATCGGTCCCCAGCTGATCGTGGTGCTGAATACGTTTGTGTAGCTGATATGCCTACGGCAACATTCACCCGGGAGGACCACCACTTACAAAGACAAGAGGTAGAAATCAGATTGTGTCACACTGTGACCTCCGCTAATGCCACCCCTGCGCAGCCGCTGCTGCTATAGCGAAAGATGGCAAACACACAGCCACAGAGTGGCCACAGAACCAGCAACAGATGTTTTATGTTGATTTATGTAAGAAACTATTGTGTCTTGTGTATAATGCACACCCCAATTTTTAGTGAACTACAATGATTGAAAATTGCGCACATTATACGCAAGATTTTATGGTATATTAATTTGTCCAAATACTTTTGAGCCTCTGAAAATAGTGGGACAGTGTATAATAATATCTGTCTTTTCTGAACAGCTCATATAATATTTTTATTAAACCCCTTGAATTAAAGCTGAAAATCAATATATCAATCACATCATGATTGCTTTATTTCAAATCCAAATCCATTGTGGTAGTGTACAGATCTAAACTTATGAAAATTGTGTCACTGTCCAAATACTTATGGACTAGTATATACAGTATATTGTGAAAAGGCACTATATAGGTGCCCGACCCGACACAGACTGGACATGAAGGCACACGTAAAATAAATATTTATTTTTTATTCACCTGTGGGCGCACGTCTTCCCTGTGTCCCAGAGATAGTACACAGTCCCAAGCACAACACACACCAAATAAAACATACCGCAATACACTCTTTTCTTCCTCCACCACTCCTCCCAGGCAACCTCGTCCTCCTCCTTTCAATTCTGGTACCTGGAATGGTGGCTGCTGGCCCCTTTTATAGTTCACCCGGAAGAGCTCCAGGTGCTTGATTTCCCGAGTTCTGGCTGCACTTCCGCGTGTGGTGAAAACACTGCCCATAAGGGCTCAGGCGTTCCAGCTGCAGCACCCCTGGCGGCGCCTGCGGGACCCAACAGGGCTGCACCCAACTCCAATTCCCATGGAGCCCTGCAGGAAACCGAGGCACTGCTCCAACACAGGTGGGCGGCCATCTAGTGTCCAGGGAGAGGTATTGCAAAGTCCATGGCTGCTCCCCCTGAGCATATAACGAAGGGGTGTCCCGGCCGGTCATGGACCCCGGCCGTCCGCCACAATACATATATATATATATATATATATATATATATATATATACAATGCAAATAATCATATAACCTGGGTAGGTTAAACCTCCATTCAGTCCCATTAACAGCCAGATGCTGAAGAAAATTTCTCAGATAGCTTCTTTTCTTTAGAGTATTTTTACTCAAGACAAATGAGAAAAATAGAGAAATACCTCTCAGGAATAATAAGTAATGGTCAGTTTGCATACCTCATGAAAAAAAAAGAACTGCATCGGCTCCCCTCCCTTCTTGCACAAAATGAGTACACACATGGAACACGTGGCATACTGGTTTCTATCTCCATTAGCAGGGCGTATTGCCATTTTACAGTTTCTTAACAAGCAGAAAATGTTGCAGACATTTTCTGGGATCCAAAGTTAACTAAGCAAAAAAGGAAAACAAAACTCTAGACTCCCACTTTGTGTTCCAACGTCCTCAGCTTTCACTGCATTCCTCTTCAGCTTGATAAAACTGCAAACTAAAAGCAAAAGGCCTTTTATCTGAATAGTCTGAGGTATCTCCTGTACACCAACACTTACAGATTTGTTTGTGGCAGCCCATTTGGCAACAAGCATAAGGAGCTGGAAGGATTACTGACTGAATAACTGCACCACTAATATTACTTATCAATATTTATAAATCACCTAGAAATTATTTCTTAGTGAAATACTGTAATATACTGATAATAATAATAATATACTGATATCAATGGGGTGGCATGGTGGCGCAGTGGTAGCACTGCTGCCTCGCAGTTAGGAGACCTGGGTTTGCTTCCTTAGTCCTCCTTGCGTGGAGTTTGCATGTTCTCCCCATGTCTGCGTGGGTTTTCTCCGGGTGCTCCGGTTTTCTCCCACAGTTCAAAGACATGCAGGTTAGGTGCATTGGCGATCCTAAATTGTTCCTAGTGTGTGCTTGGTGTGTGAGTGTGTGCCCTGTGGTGGGCTGGCACCCTGCCCAGGGATTTGTTTCCTGCCTTGTGCCATGTGCTGGCTGGGATTGGCTCCAGCAGACCCCCGTGACCCTGTTTTAGGATATAAGTGGTTGGAAGATGACTGGCTGACTGATATCAATCATAATAGTAATAAATGTAGAAAATAAACTGGCTAAAATATATTCTGATACAATTTATAATATTAGGAACTACTACAGAAAATGAGTGGCTAAAATATTGAGAGCAAGGAGATTTTTATTAGGTGATCTTGTATGACTTTAGAATGATCTAGTTATCTCTGTGTTGAATCCATGACTGTGAAACACAGTGTAAACAGGCAATAGTGTAAAATATAATATTAAATTGTTTAAACGATATAATTAACTCTTTTTTTGTAAATACAATAAGCTAGCAGATGATCCGTTGTATATATTTCAATTCTAAATTATATGAAAATGTCATGATAATGACCTTAGTGATTAATTAAAAAGATTATTTTTTGTTTAAGATTTTCATTTTTGATATACACAAATGAGCAGTCAAACCCTAACAGCTAAATTTTAATTACACTCTCATATCTCATGTTATCAATCATATTGTAACAATAATACAATTTTGTACTGCCAAAGGTAAAAGATGAATTTACCCTCAGGTATCATGGCAATATTTACCTAGTAACAAATTTCTGTGCTAATGTGTGAGGTATATGGTCAAAGATATTCACAGGCAACTATAGAATTAATGCCTAATTGTGTGATCACAATTCGGGGCTACTGGCAAGTGGCTGACAGTAATGGCTGCAGATTTTTTTTTACTTACCTTTCACAACTTTGGCTGGTGGACAAAAAAATACAATAGGTGCAAAAATAACATACTTCAGGTCATAAAGCATAACATTTTACATGTAGGCACACGTTCAGTGCAAAGGTTATCCTTTTCCATTACATGATCTGCAGTGAGAAACAATTTTAATAATTAAAGACTAGTAAAGATTTATCCTGAGTCACTATAATGAAGGTATAGTACAGTGCCCATGAAAAGCATTCATCCCCTTGGAAGTGTTCACGTCTGATTGTTATACAACTTTAAGTCACAGTGGATTTAATTTGACTGTGTTTAAAATGATCAACAAAAAAAACACTTTAACGTCAAAGTGAAAATAGATCTCTGCAAAGTCGTCTAAATGAATTACAGTTATACAATACAAAATAATTGATCCCATAAGTATTGACCTCTTTAAAATGAGACCCCCAAGTCATCACTTCTTCAGTCAGTTGGTTTTTGAAGTTATGTAATTAGTTCAATGGAGATCACCTGTTTCCACTGATCTCAGTATACTGTAAATGTACCTCATCTGGAGGGCCCAACTTGTGTTGAATCAGTATCATGACCTAACCTACAGAGTGAAGCCAAAAGAACATTCAGCTCACCGCAGGGCACACAAACTAGGGACAATTTAGGATCGCCAGTGCACCCAACCTGCGTGTCTTTGGACTGTGGGAGGAAACCGGAGCTAGCCATTAAATTTCATTGAGTTCAGTAAGGTGAATGATATTTTCATGCTTGAAGTATTGCATTGATCAACATAAAGTATAAACAAAATACAAAAATGTCATGTCGTTTTCTGACTTTCCTATAAATATCACTACAGCTCACAAAATGATCTAAACACATTTTCTATGAAAAAAATATGCAATAATACAGAAAATATAATGGTATGAAATATTTTGGTGCCAACTCTTGTGACCCGTACAGGGTATAACAGAATCCTAAAGCCCAGACACAACCTCACAGACACTGTCCTGGGTTCAGATAAGTATGTATTTTGTGCAATACCTTCATACAGATGTTAATCTACACACAGTTTCTCTTCTTATTTTCTTTCTTTATCTTTCTTCTCCACTCCTCCCATGTTTGCATTGTCCTACTCTCCAGACTATATCTCCCAGATTGAGTTGAGGCGACTTCTTTTATGCTGGACCTGGGAGTATTTCAAGTGACAAAGCACTGCATGGCAGAAGCATTACCAGGCCACGTGGAAGCTCCACAACACAAGATCTTCTCCAGGCAGTGCCCTTAAGGACCTCAACAGACTTGTCCTCCAAAATTATCAGTTTCATGCAACCCTGCTGGTTTCCAAACTGGAACTATGCCAGAGAAGCAGTGGCAGCTATCATACTGTGTATTATTTTTTCTCACAATCTGTGAAAAGTAATGTGGCTGGGTTGTGCCTCCATCTATACTGTCCTTCCGTACTTGCCTCCCAGCCTGGCAAAGGACCCATCCATCTATGCCAGTCCATCCATTATGGATCTCACACCCTAAATGTTGCTACATGATTACTCTTGTTCTCTTTGTAAATGTATTTTACCCCATTTTGAACTTTCACCTTAATTGAACTATATTTTGGAATTCCCAGGGAGTCTTGGATGGCCTTAGTTAAGCTTATTGTGATTTTCCCATTAAAGTCCATTGGAATGCAGAGTGTAGTTTTGTCTGGAATCGGTACGAGCTCAAGTTTTGTTTTCCCTTCTTCTTTTGTCTCAACATTACCATTTTATTATACTACAAATACTCCTGAAAACCTTTCAATATGTAATACATATATCATAAATACAAACATGTGAAAGAGAGAGTGTTTTATCAAGTAGTGAGTTCACAGCCAGGGAAAACTCAGTTTAATGGACAATTATGCAGCAATAGAAATTAATTAAGCCTTAAAAGTTGATGCAAACAGTTTCTACAGGGATCCCAACTTTTGCTGATTACTTACAAACCCTCTGTCTGTATAAAAGCAACGTTAAAACAACCAGTGTTGCTTCACACTCTGAAACATTATTTCGACAATATTGCCCAGTATATTGCTATTATAGTGGCAAGAGAAAAACTAATTAGAAGACAGAAAGCCCATTATAACTTCATAAAGTGTAAACCTTTACTTCAGAGAAATTGTAAAGAACACCTAAGTGTCAGTAAATGCAGTTTCCAACACAATCAAAAGGAACTGCAGGAATCTCTTATAGGAACAGGTCTGGTAGATGCAAAGCCACAACAGAATCAGAAGACTAGTTCCTGAGAGTCAACAGCTTACGTAATAGGCGTCTCACAGGACAACAGCTTTAAGCACATCTTGATAGCTGTGTAGTATCCATATTTCCAATTGTTTATTTGTTTTATGCTTTAATTTCAGATTTATTTGAATCTAGCGGTTGTTCCTGGCTCAGGCAAACCTCTTTTTCTTATTTTGCAATTTTAGCAATGGCTTTCTTACTGCCACTCAACCTGTCAAACCTGCAGATTGAAGTATCCACTTCCCAGTTGAGAGTCACACTTTCTTACTAAACCACTGTTGTTGTAGTTTGTATTCAATTATATTACTCTGAGTAGGTCAACTGCAAGTTCACGCTTTATGGTACAAGGGGACTTCATTAAATTTATAATATTTTACATTTTTGGCTGATGTGGCTATATGAGCGAAAAGAGTAGGAACGGTTGGTAAGCATTGTTACATTTAGCACAGTGTCACAATTTGCTCCACATACAAATAATGTCTGGGTCAGGAGCGTAGGGAAAAACAAGAGCTTAAGTAGAGGATCTGATCTCTCTGTCTTTCTGAGGTGAAAACAAGGAGTCAGCTTAAGAAGGCCTTTGTCCAGATTTTCAAGGAGACATCCAGCATGAGTTAAAAAAAGAGAAGCTTCTTCTTGATCTACCTCTTCTGGTCACATGATCAGACCAACTGGGATTAAGAAGGAAACCAAAAAAGACACCAACAACTCATATTCAACTGCAGTCAGAGAAGAACCCCTCCACATTTCAGCAGGTGCAAAATCTATATTTTATGTAAAAAAAAGGTCCATAAGAAACAAGGACTAGGACAGAATGACTCCAAATATTTTGAAAAGGTTAACTAAGCCTTGAAGTCAAATTCTGGGTTATAAATTTCACATAAAACCTTGTATGCTTAAACTGTCTTTGTAATCCTTGTTTTGGGGTTTTAGAATAGCTTTACATGGCATCAGTTTTTGTCTTGGCCTTCGGAGTAACCCCTCATGCTCACAGACAGATACACATTTATACAGCAAACAGTCCTTCAGTTTTTGTTGAGTTCGAATTGGGAGAATATATGAAACATTGGAAAGTAAAATTTAATGTATATTAAATATTAAAGGTTATTAAAGCATACTGTGGTGGGCTGGCGCCCTTTCCAGGGTTTGTTTCCTGCCTTGCGCCCTGTGTTGGCTGGGATTGGCTCCAGCAGACCCCCGTGACCCTGTAGTTAGAATATAGCAGGTTGGATAATGCATGGATGGATGGATGGATTAAAGCATACTTGAAAAACTGGTTAGGTTTGCATATTAAAGTCTTTTTTTTGCTAGCGTGTGACATTTTTTTAAAAAGTGAACTTCTATTCGAGACAAAAGATTTTATTTTAATGTTTAACATAATATAAATTAAAGGATCCCCTTCATTTTAGTTTTACCTCAGGTCCCTTAAATAATTTTGTCAAAAGTAACGTAAAATAAAACTCATTTTCTATTAATTGTAGAGTATCCATCCCATAGTGTATGATCAGAACACACAGAATGCTATTCTGGGCATAGAAAAAGGCCCACATGGTCTCACAGGAGCTGTTTAGAAAAACAAAATTGTTGCCGAAATGGTACATCTCTGGGTTTACTTCCAAAGCCAAAGAAAGATGTAGAAAATTAATAGTAAGAAAATAGAACCATAGCTCTTAAACTACTTTAGCATTAGCTAAGGAGAGTCTGTGATTGAGTGTAGTGGACAATTAAAAGAAATATTGTGTGGCTACTACTTGCACCTCATCAAGGATTGGTTCACACCTTGCACACAAAATAGATGCATGTATATATACAGTTAGGTCCATAAATATTTGGACAGAGACAACTTTTTTCTAATTTTGGTTCTGTACATTACCACAATGAATTTTAAATGAAACAACTCAGATGCAGTTGAAGTGCAGACTTTCAGCTTTAATTCAGTGGGGTGAACAAAACGATTGCATAAAAATCTGAGGCAACTAAAGCATTTTTTAACACAATCCCTTCATTTCAGGGGCTCAAAAGTAATTGGACAAATTAAGTAACAAAATAAAATATTCATTTCTAATACTTGGTTGAAAACCCTTTGCTGGCAATGACAGCCTGAAGTCTTGAACTCATGGACATCACCAGATGCTGGGCTTCCTCCTTTTTAATGCTCTGCCAGGCCTTTACTGCAGTGGCTTTCAGTTGCTGTTTGTTTGTGGGCCTTTCTGTCTGAAGTTTAGTCTTCAACAAGTGAAATGCATGCTCAATTGGGTTAAGATCAGGTGACTGACTTGGCCATTCAAGAATTTTCCACTTCTTTGCTTTAATAAACTCCTGGGTTGCTTTGGATGTATGTTTTGGGTCATTGTCCATCTGTATCATGAAATGCCGCCCAATCAATTTGACTGCATTTAGCTAGATTTGAGCAGACAGTATGTCTCTGAACACCTCAGAATTCATTCAGCTGCTTCTGTCCTGTGTCACATCAGCAATAAACACTAGTGTCCCAGTGCCACTGGCAGCCATGCACGCCCAAGCCATCACACTGCCTCCACCATGTTTTACAGATGATGTGGTATGCTTTGGATAATGAGCTGTTCCACGCCTTCTCCATACTTTTTTCTTGCCATCATTCTGGTAGAGGTTGATCTTGGTTTCATCTTTCCAAAAAATGTTTTTCCAGAACTGTGCTGGCTTTTTAGATGTTCTTTAGCAAAGTCCAATCTAGCCTTTCTATTCTTGAGGCTTATGAGTGGCTTGCACCTTGCAGTGCATCCTCTGTATTTACTTTCATGCAATCTTCTCTTTATGGTAGACTTGGATATCGATATGCCCACCCCCTGGAGAGTGTTGTTCATTTGGTTGGCTGTTGTGAAGGGGTTTCTCTTCACCATGGAAATGATTCTGCGATCATCCACCACTGTTGTCTTCCATGGACGTCCAGGTCTTTTTGCGTTGCTTAGTTCACCATTGCTTGCTTTCTTTCTCAGGATGTACCAAACTGTAGATTTTGACACTCGTAATATTGTAGCAATTTCTCGGATGGGTTTTTTCTGTTTTCGCAGCTTAAGGATGGCTTCTTTCACCTGCATGGAGAGCTCCTTTGACAGCATGTTGTCTGTTCACAGCAAAATCTTCCACATGCAAGCACCACACCTCAAAACAACTCCAGGCCTTTTATCTGCTTAATTGATAATGACATAACGATGGACTTGCCCACACCTGCCCATTAAATAGCCTTTGAGTCAATTGTCCAATTACTTTTGAGCCCCTGAAATGAAGGGATTGTGTTAAAAAAATGTTTTAGTTGCCTCACATTTTTATGCAATCGTTTTGTTCACCCCACTGAATGAAAGCTGAAAGTCTGCACTTCAACTGCATCTGAGTTGTTTCATTTAAAATTCATTGTGGTAATGTACAGAACCAAAATTAGAAAAAAGTAGTCTCTGTCCAAATATTTATGGACCTAACTATATATGAGATTGAAGTAATTTTATACTTTTTGCTTCTTGAATATAGAGAGTGAAAGGAGGTTATGTTTAAGCTTTATAGTGCACTAATGAAGCCACTTACGTAAGTACTACTTGCAGTTTTGGTCTCTCGACTACAAAAAAGAAATTGAAGTGCCAACAAAAGTCCACAAAAGTGACTAGAGTGATTGGTACTGAGAGTTATGAGCTATTAGAAAAAATTGAGAGCTATAAGCTATGATAAAAGAGCTGAACCTTTTCAGTATAATTAAACAGTGATTAACAGGTCACATGATCAAAGTGCTTAAAAATGAGAAAGGAATTCAGGCTGTCAATTTATAATGAGCTCAACAAAGTACAGGGGCACAAATTGGAAACTTCTTAGAAGTAAATTTCAAGTCAAGTCAAGTGGCTATTTTGCCATACCATCTATACACAGTGTTGCAGCATACAGTGGCATGAAATAACATTCCCCAGGGCTGTGGTCTTTCACAGTGCTGTAGGCTTTGCTGATAAGGATGTCTTTAATGGAGGGTAGAAAGGTCCCGATGATCTTTTCTGCTGTGTGTACTATCTGTTGTAGGATCTTGCAGTCACATACACTGCAGTTACCAAACCAGATGGTGATGCAGCTGGTTAGAACACTCTCAAAGATCCCTGTAGAATATTGTGAGAAGCAGAGGAGGTTGGCTTGCCTTCTTCAGTCACTGAAGGACGATGCTCTGCCTTTTTGGCAATGGAGGTGGTTCACACCAAGGAATTTGGTATTCTTCACCAGTTCCACCATGGGCCCTCAATGTGCAGTGGGATATAGGTAGTATGGGCCTTTGTGAAGTCAACAATCAACTGTTTTGTGTTGTCCATATTAAGAGACAGACTGTTGTACTTGAACCAGTCCACCATTTATCATATTTCTGTTCTTTAGGCTGACTCAGCCCCATTGCTGATGAGACCCACATTTCACATAAATGTCAGAGTGTTTTTCTACACACAGAAAACCTTAGACATGTGATATAAATTACCAAGTAGTTTGTTAGAGAGTAGGACTTTAGGGGCCTTCAAAACACTCACCTTGCCGATATTTTGGAGAAATTAGACGGACAGGAGCTTTTTGGGCTGAATGGCCTGTTCTCATCAAAATTTTTCAAAAGTTGTAATGTTCTAAAGTCTGTGAGCATGATGTGAGAACCAGGGGGCAAATTTGAGAGGGGGGCCAGGTAAAAATTTATGAAGACACCAGAAATTTAATGATTACTCCTTAAACATGCCAAACTAGATTAATTCCTATAAATTTCGTCTCTGATGAATATTTAATACATCTACATGCTGTTTTAAATTAAGTACCGTTAAGCATTCTATTGTACCTTTATTATTCAACAGCATGCATAACATAATGTTTGAGATGTATCAAAGATTTAAGCTGTGCAAAATTACACATATAAAGTCATTTAGGAATGAAATATACACTCCTCCTTTTCTGTAAATTCAGAATGGTTTTTAAGCCTCAGCATATTGTATCTCTTGCTTACACAGAAATTATAAATGCACCATTTCATTTGAGTGGGGGAAAAGGTTTTAGAGTATTAGTAAGTATTTGTATCATCTTACTTGCTTTTTTCTCATTTATCTAGGTTCACTTCTAGAAAAGAAGCAGTAGTTTTATGTGACAGTCGCTAGAAATATGAGCACTGGTTTTATATTGGAAACATGAGCAGTGGTTTAAAGTATCCCTGAGAAAGAAGTCACATTTAAACAATACACTCATTTTTTGACAAAAGTAATTTCAGGTCAAAACGGGAGTTATGTTACTGAATAACAGACATGCCTGTCATTTACTCCCTAATTAATGTTTTAGGCTTGTTTTCAAGTCAACCAAAAACAAAAGAGGAAAATTAATTGAATCCTCAACATGCATAAGAAACTTTGAAAGAATGGCTGCCTTTTAGTCTGATATCAGGAGAAATTCCATCCAGTATGAATCCAGATTAATCAACAGTAGTTTCAGTGGACTGGGGAAGAAAGAAATAAAAGAACCAAGCCCTGGCAGAGTGCTAGTCTATCAAACGGCACAATTTCAGTGCCATTTCAGAACTGTCAGTTGACTAAACGCACATCTTTTTGATCTGGGGTAACCAACATAGGCAAAGAGAATTATACAAATTACATGAAACTACCCGAGCTGGGATTCAAATCCAAGACTCAGCAAATATTAGGAAACATCACCAATTGCTGCATCACTTTGCTATTAAGGCAAACTATTTCTTTGAATTTAAAAGACAAAATAATGAGGCATCCACCTGGTTTCAATTTTCTGGCTTTCATGCATGTACGTTTACGGTACTCTCAGTGCTTGGTCATTTCTCCAGCCAAGGTCATATGCTCAGTTTATGTTGGCAGCCTTCTCTGGTACATTAAAAACTTTTTCAGCTTCTTAAAGGTAGACTATGTCATGCATGCGCACATAGGAGACAGTTTAAGGCAGGGGTGGGCAAAGTCAGTCCTGAAGGGCCACAATGGCTGCAGGTTTTTGTTCCAACCCAGTTGCTTAATTAGAAAACAATCCATGCCAACAATTTAATTTTATGGCTTGTTAGTGCTTTAACTCTGCCTCCAACATTTTTTTTTCTTTCTAAGGATACCATCCAAATGATTTGAAGTCTAAAACGGATGAGTAATTCTCAGTCCTTCACTTCTTTCTCTTCACTTTTCTTCCAAGTATTTAATTAAACCAAATAGTGCACGATAAATACACACAGGTGTAAATGCAAGCAAGCTAAATGAAGAAATGCTAGCTTCTTTTGTTTAAGTGCTAATAAGGAGCAATTAAAAACTGAGAATCGGCTGTTTAAGCCTAAAATAAGCAATAAGGGTTCAAAATCTTAACGAGCGAGACCACTAAAATGAAGCAGAAGTGTTACTTGAGCAAAAAGGGCTTCTTATTAAGCAACTGGGTTAGAACAAAAACCTGCAGCCACTGTGGAACCTCCAGGAGTGACTTTGCCCACCCCTGGTTTAAGGGCTTTTGTGATGACTGTTCTCCGTCGATCCAGGAGGTGGAGCTGCGTAATAATTACCTTTCTTTTCCATCTTCTGCAGACAGGAAGATTGACAGCTCTCATCCCTTGATGTCACTTCAGTGTTTCGCCTACATGGACCCGCCTCTTCCTAGCCCGATAACATCATGCCCAGAAGAACTGCCATCTTTGCCAGTCATCTAATGAGACACATATAAAGAAGACTTATTTGTGGGTTTTTTTTTTTCATCCCTCAATTTTACGGAGTTTGCTGAAAGGTGCCCCAACTCTTTGACTTGGTTTGTGTTGTTTCTTACAACTAGTGTATCTGGCCAGTAACAGTACCATCTTACACATCTCTAGGCCTACTCAGAATTCAGTAAAAACATTGTATTAGCAGATATTTGAATAGTCTGAATGTCTTCCTTATTTTTATATAACTTTTCACTTGGTGTTGTTGTTTACTTCCACATTCCAAAAGTATGGATATTAGGTAAAATGGCAAGTAGAACCTGGACAAGAATGAGTCAATGTAATTGTGAGTAGATCAAGTAGATCTTAACTTTGCTGCCAAGCATCATAATTACTAGGAACTTGTCCTGTGATGGACTGGTATCCCATTAAAGGTTTTATTTTCCTTTTTTTTGTGGTAGGTTAAAATTCCTTGAGACACTGTAGTAGAAAATGTGAATTCATAAATGAATGGCTAGATTTATTGTTTTGATCATGTGAAAATTTATAGTGTTAACATTTCTGAAGAAATATTTTAAAATGTGCCTCTGTGACATTCATGGCCTAAATATTTGCATTTTCAGCTTATTCTTAACACCGGCTCTTTTAAAGTCCCTTGTACTGATTGCGCAGGGCAGTAGTCATTTTCAGTAGAGATTTAGTCAGAAGACGTGTCATCAAAAATAACTAGTCAAGGTCAACATCAGAAAGACAAGTTTTAGTAAACAGAGTCCAGGGTGTAAGACAGGAATCGTAACTCAAGAATTGTATAGCAGCAATATCAGAAAGTAGAACAGTGAAAAATGCCAGTGGCAGAAAAGAGTTTAAAAAACCTGAGATTCTCTTAAATGTACAAACAATAACCCTAGGTATTAGGTTGTATCCGCAAACTTGGACGATGAATGTTCTATGCATCCGGCTTAAAAGTCATCACCTTGGCAACATGTGAACTCACCCCCTAACTATGGGTGGTCCATATTGCAGCACCCATAACAAATATCATGGTGCTGTGGGAGAAAGTAATTTTCATCACTATTAAAAATGCATCTGATTCAAAAAAACAACATGTCAACCACAAATCTGTTGATTCAACATGTGAATACACTATTGAAGGTCTAAAAATGGAAAGTACACCTAATGAGAAGGATTTAGGAAACACAATTGACTCAACACTATCAACTGCCAGATAGAGTTCAGAAGCCATTAAAGCTAACAGAATGTTAGGTTTTATAGCGCAATGTCTAGAATACAAGTTCAAGGAGGTTGTGCTCAAGCTTTAAAACACACTGCTGAGGCCTTGTCTGGAGTACTGTATGCAGCTTTGGTCTCCAGGCTACAAAAAAGAAAAATCAGCACTGGAAAAAGTCTAGAGAAAAGTGATTAGGCTGATTCCAGGACTACAGGGGATGAATTATGAGGAAAGATTAAAAGAGCTGAGCCTTTTCAGTCTAAGCAAAATAAGAATAAGAGGAGACATGATTGAAGTTTTTAAAATATGAAGGGAATTAATATAGTGCAACCAGGCAGTTACTTTAAAATGAACTCATCAAGAACATGAGAACATAGTTGAAAACTTGTTAAGTGTGAATTTCACATAAACATTAGGAAATTTTCCTTTACACAGAGGACCATAGACACATGGAATAAGTTACCAAGTAGTGTGGTAGACAGTAGGACATTAGAAGAATTAAGTGGATAGGACTGGCAAGCTTTGTTGGGCTAAATGGCCTGGTCCCATGTAGATAGTTCTAATGTTCTTTTATTTCTATCAGATCGGGATTAAATTTATGCTGACGCTGTTAGGGTCAGAATGGGGGGAGAGCGTGAATGTGACTGAGAGAATAAAACTGAAAAAAAAAAGCTAACTTTTACAGGTACCATAAATTTACACCCAATCTGATGCTGTTAATTTTCAAATAATATTGCATTAGTGCGATGATGTTTTCTGATTGGTACTATTCAGGTCATAAAATGATTTCTTCAAAATGTCACATATATTTGTCTCTTTCTTTTTCCCCCCTGGTGCTACGTTGACATCATTGACCAGAAGGCGTTAGGTTATTCAGTGCGAACAGTAACATGCAGGTGGCTGGTTGCTGTGTGCTATTACATGCTTGACCTGGGAGCGATCAACGCACATGTACTGTACAAGGCATGCACGGGTCCACTGAGAAAAGAACAGTGTTCTTGGCTTACCTTGCAGAGGAACTTCATCACTGCTTCTTACAAGAAAAGTTGATGGAAAAAGAAACGAGGATGCAACATTGACAAGCTTCCATTCCAAGACAGCCACTTCCCCCAGGAAAACAAACTCAGTCAGTGTCAGGCGCCCCTTCAATGTAATAGCAACCACAGTATAGAGAGAAGTGTGTACATTGCAACAGGTACACATGTCATAAATGTAGGAAGGACGGTCCTTGGGCATGTGGGAACTGCTAATATTTGAATTTGATGATTGCATATCCTGGAGTACAAAAGAAACACCACCATGCACCAAAATGTGGAAACTGTGCAAGATTGGAGGGAAAAAAAACCCGGTCACTGATTACAACCACAAGAAGGTATACGAATGAATATGAATAATATGAATAATGTTGAATCAGTGCCACAGTGTTTTCCGAAATGTACTCTTGATTACATGTCTATCTATCTATCTATCTATCTATCTATCTATCTATCTATCTATCTATCTATCTATCTATCTATCTATCTATGTCAGCAATTCTTTCCCCTTTTGTGAAAGTGTTTATTTGATATTTGGACTTCAGGCTTAACACACTATACAGTTCATGTTGACATTTTGTCATTTATTACTAAAACATGAAAAACGTTTCTGTTTTAATGATATGTTTACATAGATTGTTGTAGACACGGAACACACATGAAATGCATGTGTTCCAAATAACAATATATTTTTTACCTTCTGGAACTGGGAGTACTTTTTGCCCTTTCTGCGGCGGTGGGGGGCGATGGTATAATAGGCTGCTTTGCTGCTTGTGTTGGTCAACACATTTACTCGACAAAGGACACTGACGGAGAGGTACGAAGGGATTTAAGGTGGGCCGGGTTTACAAGTTTTTTTGAGGCTTTGGTAATTCTAGTGTTAAATAAGAAATTAGTTTTTCATAAAAATAGACAAGATGATCCAAATTCCTAACACTCTTCCATTTCCCAAAGCAGAACTCAAAACAACAAGTACAAAATATTTTAAAAATTTAGTGAACATCTATGATACACCCTAAAGTTTGTAACTGTAATTGCTTTTTGTCACAAAACAATGTTACATTTGCAGTTTGAGTTTACAATTAGGGCGATGCCCTAACACAGACAGAAACTTCAGACAAACTGACAGTACATACAGTATTTGCTTAATCTGTTTGTTAAGTTGAATACAATGTGTTATAAATTTAATTGAGATGAAGGAGAAAGAGGAATAAGGAATATTTCATTCAGTGCTGATGCTTATAAACCTTAAGTAGGATTGAAAGAAAGTTTCTGAAAAGTTAAGAAACTAAATCAGGTTGTCCACACTGTAGTGTAGCGGGTCCGCAGCTCAAGTTAAAAAGGCTACTTTTGAAATAAATAGTCGCCGCACTCGCGGCTTAGAGAGTGGGCATAGTAGTGTGGCTGAAGTGGTTTCCCATGTGATTCGTGATGTGGACGGTCCTCGCTTAAGTGCACAGGTGAGGAGTCGTCCGCATCCATAAATGTTGCCTGGAGCTGCTGATTGCCACACCTGATCCACATCCCCGGATCATTTAATAGAAGTGCGAGGCGGAAGAAGGAAAGGGAGGAAAAAAAAAGAAAAAAATCAACATGAAGGGAGGTTAATGGAGGAGGGAGAAGGAAGCAGGAAGGAGAAAGCCGAAGCAGGAGAGCGAGAGAGAGCGAGCACAGGCTCGCGCTGATTGGAGGTAGCAGGGAGAAGCGAGCCCAAGTGGGGTCACTCCTGATGAGCACTTGTTTGGAGCAGGTGTGACCAGGAGAAGGTTGGCTCACCACAGCAAAGGCAGCGGGAGTCGGGGACTTGGGAAGTGGAAGCCCCAGCGTGAGCGTCCTGGTCGCTGGGGAGTCCAAGTCTCGGTCTGGGTGAGCAGGACCGGAGCCAGGGGTCGGAAAGGCCACCAGACCAGTACTGTGTAGAAGGTCAGCTGCATGTAGGGTGACTCCCCTGGTGCCTAGCCTGGATGGAAAAAGCAGGGGAGTCACCAGTAGAAAGGAGGCACCATGCTTTGTGTTTTTAAAGAGACTGCTTCCAGCCATTATTTTAACCTTGGGCTTTAAAGGATTTTTTTTTATTGGATTTTAACCTCCACCTTTCACTTGTTTCATGGATTATTTATTTAATTACTTACTTTGATGCACTGCACTTTACTTGATTTTGGACACTTTGATTTTGTTGGTTTTAATAAAAGCACTTTACACTTTTTGCACCGTCCCCTTGCTTCATTGTTGTGCCTCACTGTGCAGGTCATCAGTGACATTACCGACAATGTCGGGTTCAAGAGCTCCCAGAAGTCAGATGGGAGCATGGAGCGGAACACGCATCATCACACATACGTATTTGGAGGCAACTGCAACTTACACTTGCAAACTACTTTAACATTAATGTGGTACGTCCATGTGTAAGGTGTACAATTACAAGATTATGACTTTATTTTGTGTTATTACCGATTTGAAAACTTTATCTCTATGCAGGCTGTATGAACTATTAGTAATTTGTTAAAGCATTTTTAAACAGCCCAGGCTGCTATGACTAGATGGAACACATAAAAACTATGGACTGAAAAAAATAGCAGCAACTAAACCCTCCTATTGGTAATTTTTTGGAAATCGTTAACACAAAAGGGACTTTCCAAAAAAAGGATAAAAGGAACTTTAGTTTGAAACTAGATTGGATGCAATTTTGTTATTGATTGCATGAGGGTTTTGGTTTGGAGAATTGGGTAAATTTCATTCTTTGCCCAAGTCTGGAATCAATTTAATGGCAGTAATTTTTTATTCTCCACTACCAATTACTGCTGTTATAGTAGCAAAAAGTACTTACAAGGCTAAAAGCAATTTCTTTGCCTTTGTTAAAGCTATTTAGTGAAGTAGTATTTAAAGAAAGGAACAGTTGGGATAAGGTTCAGGCTCAGCCAGTAGTTCCATGTGCAGTTTCTCTGTGGGTGAGCACTGTTAATCATTCGGCAGGTACCTGAAGAATGTTATGCACTGCGGTCCCACAACCTTAGAGGTTTAACAAGCACTCGACACCAATGCTGGAACCTCAGCAGTCTTTATTAGCACTCTGTAACATTAATTGAGAGCAATAACAAGCAGAACTGTCCTAAATGAATACTAATTGTTTAGTTTATGCTGCACACCAGGCTGATAGAACATCTGCAGCATCTTATTGCAGATGTTGAAAGACTCCAGCCTTCTAAGGAAGTATAGCCGGCTCTGTCCTTTCTTACACTGAAGAGTCGCATAGTGTGGGGGAGGAACGATCTCCTCAGTCTGTCAGTGGAGCAGGACAGTGACAGCAGTCTGTCGCTGAAGCTGCTCCTCTGTCTGGAGATGATACTGTTTAGTGGATTCTCCATTATTGACAGGAGCCTGCTCAGCGCCTGTCGCTTCCTCACCAGTTTGTCCAGGCGTGAGGCGTCCCTCTTCTTTATGCTGCACACCAGGCTGATAGAACATCTGCAGCATCTTATTGCAGATGTTGAAAGACTCCAGCCTTCTAAGGAAGTATAGCCGGCTCTGTCCTTTCTTACACAGAGCATCAGTATTGGCAGTCCAGTCCAATTTATCATCCAGCTGCACACCCAGGTATTTATAGGTCTGCACTCTCTGCACACAGTCACCTCTGATGATCACGGGGTCCATGAGGGGCCTGGTCCTCCTAAAATCCACCACCAGCTCCTTGGTTTTGCCGGTGTTCAGTTGTAGGTGGTTTGAGTCACATCATTTAACAAAGTCCTTGATTATGTTTCTATACTCCTCCTCCTGCCCACTCCTGATGCAGCCCACGATAGCAGTGTCGTCAGCGAACTTTTGCACGTGGCAGGACTCCGAGTTGTATTGGAAGTTCGATGTACTGTATATAGGCTGAACAGGACCGGAGAAAGCACAGTCCCCTGCAGCGCTCCTGTGTTGCTGACCACAATGTCAGACCTGCAGTTCCCGATGCGCACATACTGAGGTCTGTCTTTAAGATAGTCCATGCTGAATAACAATATGCATCAAAACAAAATTAGACAGCTGCATAAATTTGGGCACCCCAACAGAGATATTACATCAATACTTAGTCGAGCCTCCTTTTGCAAATATAACAGCCTCTAGACACCTCCTATAGCCTTTGATGAGTGTCTGGATTCTGGATGGAGGTATTTTTGGCCATTCTTCCATACAAAATTAAATTCAGTTAAATTTGATGGCTGCTGAGCACTTAGTGATGTCACAGGGTGTGTGTATTAAGGTCTGTCATATGGCCATTTACCCTGTAATAGGAAACCTGAAAATATGGTAACATTGCTTTTGAGACTTTTATCTATTTATTGATATTTTGTTCATAGCACTGTAGTATCTGTTTTACTCTCTAGGAGTGCAGAGTGAAAAGCATATGGAAAAATAAAGTGATACAAATGTTCTTGAATATTATATTGGCTAAAACTAATACTATCAGATATATATTGTATATAATTCTATATACATGATGCATGATATGTATACTTGTGTGTGCCTGTGTGTGTATATGTCTTCTGAATGTTTTAAATGTAAGCAAAGCAACGCCTAGGGATATTTTCATTTGTCTGCCTCCTCTGCATTTCTCATGAAGTCCTTTTCCCTTTACTTTTTTATATATGAAAATTTTTATGAATCATTCTAGTTTTTTTGACTTGCACTTTTGTTCTGGTTCTCTAGTCTGTGAATTTGGCTTTACTCTATTCTTGTTCAGAGGAAGTATGGAATTCTCATTTTGACTTGTTTTGTCTGTAATTATTTGGGGATTTCTTCTTTTGTTCTGTTTAGAGAGCTTCTCATATTGCTCATGTTATTTTAAGGATTGCTTGCTTTCTTTTTATTGTGTTTCTTTAATATTTGTTGTTTTTAAATTCCACTTTAAACTGTCATTCAAGTGATTTTGTTTTTGCTTTTGATTCATTTTTTTTATTAATTCTGATTATTTATGACTCATTCATCTTGTTTAATTATTTATTTTTTGCTTGCAATTCATTTTCCTTATTTAGTTTTTCAGTTAAATAAAGATTACATTTTTGTAATTGATTTTGAAGCTCTCAGTTAAGGTCAAAATTTTTAACATATTTAAGCATAAACTGAAATTCCAGAATTTGAGGCTGGCCTGTCATTGGTAAACCTTTTTTGAGTTTTTCTTGAAATTTAACCCACAAGTCTGACCATGTATGTTTAGGTGAGTGAATGCATGTCCTTGCAGGTTTTATTTTGTCTGTAGTTCAGTTCCAAAGTTAGTGTTTAGGGCATTTTAGGGCCATTTTTGTAATTCCACATACTATTATGAATTAACTGGGGCCATGACAAAGGTCTTTTGGATGTAATTTCCCCACGAGCTCCAATTACATAGATGGTGCATGCTGTGGTGACATTGGAATAAAGATGAGAGGCTCAGAAGAGACCATCACTTAAACCAAAGCTCATGACCATAGGTGAAGGTAGGAACAGAGATCAACTGGTAAATCAAGAGTTTTCTCTTTTGGTTCAGCCATTTCTTCACCATGATGGATCAGAATAACAACCACCTAACTGTGCTCACCACTCCAATCCATTTGTCGATCTCACCATTACTTTTCTCTTCACTCATGAACAAGGCCCCCAACAGATACTACTACAGATTGGTGTGCATTATTCACATTGCATCTTGCACGATGTAGATCCAAGCTCTGTGCAAGTGAATGCATTATACAGTATGTGCAGTGATTCATTTTCACCTATGTTCAATGAGTGCTGCTCACACCAGTCAGTCAGTGGTCAGTGGAATCAATCACATTACAATGGTAAATTCTGAAAGAAGCGATAGTTTTTCCAATATAACATCTCAAACATTTCTCAGCTTGAAGTATGTGTTTCATTTACAAATCGATTTCATTTTCTACTTTCATGTGTTTATTAGCTGAGGCCTCTGCAATATGTTGATTTTGAATCAACATGAATTATTTCCATTTTGGACTTAACCAGTAGGGTTTATAAGGTAAAATAGGGGTGAGTCCGATCAAAACGTACATGTCGGAGAGATTTTTAAGTCTTTATAAACTTAATTTGAGTCTTGGATTTCGAGTTAGATAAGAATACTAAGCAAAAGAACAGTTTGGCAATCAAACATTACAGCAGTAAATGATGCATGTTATAAATAAATCAACTACCTTGGTTCTTGGAATAGGAACATTTGCACATATTTTAGAATAGGCATAAAGAAACAACTTCTCCGTGCCATATAAGATGAGGCTTCATACAGCAACACACTGACAGAGTTGAGACTACAGAAGTGGAATCTGATATAGTGCTCATGATATCTGAGAATATTATGTTTTGAGATGTGCACTGGAATTAACTGAATAAAGCAGTGCAAAGGTACATAATCGTGCAGAACTGTCAGCTGCTCTGATTTAGGAAAGCAGTTGCAGCTCACTGCTGATTTTTATTTTAATTCCAAAGACTGCTTTGCCTTACTGTTTTTTGAGCCATCTTAATTGATACATGGACTGCCAGCCTCTCCTTACAGGAATAGGTACAAGGGAGGAAAGGAATTTCAGAACACACATCTGCACTCAGACCCTGTCAGTTTACAGCTGCCAACCTGACACCACACTTTTGGATGGAGAACAGAAGCTGAGTTCTGGGAAGAAAGCAAAGCAAACACAGGAATCCAAGTAGAGCTCAAGCAGTAATGGTGTCCACTGTAACAAAGAATTATCTTCAAGAAGAAACAAAAGGTTTGATTTACAACTGGATGCAAAAGTAGAACTTCAGGCAATGATTGGAGATTTCATGTTGTATTCCCATTGGGATTAATAAAGTATCTATCTATCTATCTATCTATCTATCTATCTATCTATCTATCTATCTATCTATCTATCTATCTATCTATCTATCTATCTATCTATCTATCTATCTATCTATCTATCTATCTATCTAGTATTTTAAGGTAGAACCAGTCGAGGGTATGTTTTAATTTAATCATTAATTTTTGCTTTTTTTCCTCTCCTTTTTAGTATCAGGCAGAGGAAAGGTGAAGAAATTTGAATGGGCCTGAGATATTTCACTCGTGTTAGGCTATTTATTTATTTACTAACATGTTGAAATTGCACATGTTTAAGAAAGAATATTTTGTTATTCTATTTCAAAAACTGTGGGATATGTCTTTTGTGAAATTTATGTCACATTCTGAATGTGTTTCAAAAGGAATGGCTGTTTTATTAAATAATATAAACTTTATGTTCATTATCAAATATACACCCATATAAACTGAATGCATTCTGGCTTAATAGGTCAGCATGGACAAAGTCATGAAATAAAAGAAGGAAGCTCATTCATTTAGATCTTCCTGTTAAATTCTAACCCTCATTTATTTTCTAAACCAGTACACAGCCAATAATTATGTGCCTCAACAAATTCACCAGATTTTGCAGTTATATACTTAACAAGTTATGAGAAAGTACTGCTTGATATGAATGTGTGGGAGAATAATTATGCCAATGGTGTTTGGTATACAGTTGTAAGTCATAATTTACATGTAGTAATCAAAACTTTCATTTAACATTATGGGTGGCATTGTGGAACAGTGTCTAGTGTTTCCTCTAACTATGTGGGTTTTTTGTTACATATTCTAAATTTTCCATTTCCCAAGCACATGTGGAAAAAGTTAATTGTTCATTTTGATTTGGCCCTGTGAGTTTGGGTATGTGTGAATGGTGCCCCACCACTCCTGCCTTGCACCTGATGTTTCTGGAATAGGCTCTGCTTCTGCGAGATTAAGAGGGTTTAAAGATATTATGTTATGTTTTATTTTTTGTTGACTACAATTAATATGTAATATATATCTGTCAAACAAATCACAGTGTGTGAGGCTCAAAGACTGTGTCCCTGATATGGATGTGAGCAACAGTGGAGCACCACAAGGAATATACCTCAGACTACCAATGCTGAATAACACCAGTCATGACACTTGCAGAAATTCTCAGTTGATTCAGCAATAATGGGGTGTAATTATAAGGGGAATGAGACAGAGTATAAGACTCCGGTGGTGGACCTTGTTCCTTGGTTCAAAGAAAATTGTCTGTAGCTCAATATCAGGAAGGAACTGGTTATTGACTTTCACTGCACCAAACACTCAGGGAGTGGAGTGGAGTATGGAGGTGGTGCACTTCTATAAGTATTTGGGGGTCTACATCAATGACAGGACTGGTCTTGTAACACAGAGGAACTATATAAGAAAGGGTAAAGCAGGATTTTTTTAGGAGACTGACTTCCTTTAATGTGAGTACTGATATCCTTCTTATCTTCTACAATTCTGTGAAGGTCAGTGCGATTTTCAATCGTGGTGTGTTGGGCTGGTCACGTCACTTCAAGAGTGGCCCATTAAATTCACAAGCTAATCAAAAGGGCAGGCTCAATTATGGGATTGACTCCCTATCCCCTGGAAACTGTAGTAAAGGATGGAATGAAAACAAAACTGAGTGCCAGTATGAACATTGCTGCACATCCCCTCTCTGACACACTAACACTGAGAACTTTCAGCCAACAAATTATTCAGTAGAAGTGTGTCAGGAAATGCTACTGGGGAGTGTCATAATGAACAATGCTGCATATCCTCTCTGTGACACGCTAACACTGAGTACATTAAGCCATTTAATTATTAAGTAGAAATGAAACAACAAATGCTTTTGGGGCATCTTCATATCTACAACAATGTACTTGTATAATGCTTCACTGCAACTGTGAGTGCTCTTTTTTTCCTTAGGTAAGTAAGAGGTTTTCTTTTTAATATACTTTCTTTTTAGTCATTCTGGGGTGTATTTGAGAGAGAAGTTATCGCATGTCATAATATCCATCCATCCATTTTCCAACCCGCTGAATCCGAACACAGGGTCACGGAGGTCTGCTGGAGCCAATCCCAGCCAATACAGGGCACAAGGCAGGAACCAATCCCGGGCAGGGTGCCAACCCACCGCAGATGTCATAATATAATTATATTTATTTATTTATTTACTGAACTTGTGTATAAAGCTAAACTTCCCCTTGGGGACATCTATCTATCTATCTATCTATCTATCTATCTATCTATCTATCTATCTATCTATCTATCTATCTATCTATCTATCTATCTATCTATCTATCTATCTATCTATCTATCTATCTATCTATCTATCTGTCACACATGTTTATTATTTATCTCCAATCTTCAGCACAACACAATGCACAAACCCACAATGCCCAGTCCTTTCTTTTCCTCTTTCTTTTCCTTATTGCCACCTCCACTCCTCTCTCGCAAGCTCTGTCCTCTGCCTCCCGACTCCGGCTCCCCAAATGGACTGAGGCAGCCTGTTTTATACAGCACTTGGAAATACTCCAGGTGCTCCCTGATCAACTTCCGGCAGCATTTCCAGATTTGGCAGAAGTGCTGCATGGGAATTCAGCTTCCTCCAGAGCTGTCCAGGCTCTGATGCAAACCAGGGGGGACTACCCTCTCGTGTCCCAGGGGAGGTACTGCTGTCGACATGTCCTCTCCCCCGGTCCTCTTCTCAGAAGGGCGTCCCGACCGGGCAAGAACACCGGCCGTCTGTCACACAATCTATCTTACTGAATGCGAGTATTATGTTATAATAAAAAGATACTGATACTAAAAAAAAAAAAGGATTTTTTCTATTTTATACAGAATAACTGGGGTTTGGAGTAGATGTAAATTTCTGAAAGTTTGTGAGTTCTAATAGTTGAATAAAAATTTGCATGAAGCAGGAATTAAATGAGATCTATTGTCTTTTGGAATGGCTTTTCTCTAGGTTCATTATAGGATAACCTAACCACAATTTCTATACTTCCAGTCATGAAAATGTTCTGGCTTGTTCTACAAAAAAAAATCATTATCTCACAATTTCTCATTGAGGAAACTTACTCTTACATTACAGTGTAGTGGTCATCACACACATCCTTGACAACTGAACATCAATGGACCATATTTAATTAGGAATCACATCAGTTCCTACCAAAACAGATACAAAATTTAACCAACCATATGCCATGTGGTTATAAAGCTCAAGCTTATGTCAATAACAGATCAACCTGTGAAACAGCTTTCAGACAAAACCCACCAGGTTTCAAGTGTAATATTGACCATCAGACAGAGAAATACCATTATCATTATCTCATGTTACAAATGAACATTCTTAAATTATTTTTACAGATTACTTCACAGCTGTCAGTAGTCTTTCTGACTGGTTTTAAAGTTGCGTTCGTGGCCAGTGATTTACATTCATAATATGTAAGTCTGCATTGCACTAGCAATGTATTTGTACGACATGCGAGTCTGTGTAGGACTTTGTTCTACTTTTGAGGAGCTCCCATATGCACGCGCTCTGTTAAAGAAGGTGAAAGATATATGTGTATATTTTATAGGTGCATTACAGCAGAGGATTCAAAAAGCAATGTAATTGCATAAATGAATCATTCTAAGCCAACCAATGATTCACTACACTAGTCCCCTGACACCCAAATAAGCAGCATATTTCCCATTCTCAAGGTGTCCTTTGTTTACAGGAAAATTTGGACACCCCCATTTATTTACTAGTGTATATAATTCAAATAATGACCTTAAATATTCTGATATGTTCAGTTTGTAATCATGTCTTAAGGATAATGCAGTAATATTGGGTCATCCTTCCTGATTTACTGTAATTGTTTCCTTCAGTTACTCCAATGAGATGCTGTAAGGTTTATCATCTGTAAGACTGTACATTACAAAACACTCATTACAATTTCTTGAGAAAAACAGCCATTAAACAACTAACAATATAGAATGATGAATCAGTAAAGTACTGGGGTAGATTTAATTATAATTTGAAATGTGGCTGTAGACTTTTAAGCAGGAAGCATTGCTGTATGTGTTTGTTTTGTGTTTATTTCCTATATGTGCCCTTTTTGCAAAGTATTTTTACTCAACAATTCTGTAAGTTTCATTATACATTGGAAAATACACATTAAAAGCAACATCTATGCAAGTAAACAATTTCAACTAAGATAATTAAATAATCTGAGATCATATTTAGTAAATCATCTGAAACAAATGCTTTAAATTTATTATAATAATATGTCCTATCCTCATTGTAGTGATTCAAAGCAAAGGTCAATTTGCAACATTAGGTTTATAGTAATATGTTCTGAATCACTGCTGGATTTCCAGCTAGAGTTTAGAATTCATTAAAAGTCTCCTTGATTTACAGAGCCCCTCATTCTTTAATGTTTATATTCTGCAGATCATCAACTCTAAATTGGTTTGTGATGTATTATTTTGGATATGTGCATCAAAGCGTGCATTGTGTAGTACTGTTTCTTACCATATCGGGAATCTGTTGTTGTTGGAATAGGCTCTTGTTCTCTTATCCTGAACAAGATAAGAAAGATAAAGCATGAATAATAAAAGTGAAAAGTGCATCGTAATATATAACTTCCATCCATTTTCTCAAACACTTAAGCAATTGAGGATTGCTGAGCTTTGTTAATGTAATATAAAAGATTTATCCTTCAAAACATCCATTATCAGACTCGTCTAATCCAGCTTATGGTCTTGGGAGCTGGTGTCTGTTACTGTTGCTAAGGCAAGAACTTATTTTGGATGGAGTGCTAGTCCAACACAGAGCACACTCATTAAAATTGGGTCAGCTTAGAATTGCCAATTAACCTTAACATGTATGTCTTTGGGATGAATGTTAATGTTTACTCTACACCAACAGTAAATTTAGGATTGCAAGCTTTGGACACAAAAGTTGTGAAGCAGAAGTGTGGGGCATTGTAAAACCATACTTTTAATAGAATGAAATAGAAGATAAAATTATAGAATAGAAATAATTTGTTTAGTATGCCTGAGTTGACAACACCCTTGCCTGTCACTCAAATAGCAGTACAACTCATCTTAACCCTTCACCTATTGGATGATGAGCCAACATGGCAGCTCCATGCAACTAGTGAACACCACTCCTAGACCTGGCTCCAGGAGTGGCCCTGAGTATTGTTCTGGTCACGGTTCTTTTAGATGTTACTTGGACATACAGGGTCAGTTCGGGTTGTTCATTGTGTGTTTTTGTTGTTTTGCATTCTTTGTATTAAATTGAGACCATTCAATATGGGTGTTACATATCCATAAATAGTCTGCTTTTGTTTCTTTTCCTGCCCATGATTCTCATGCAAAGTATATAAAGGCATAACTGATGTTTGTAAGGCATCATGAGATGATGACTTCCAATTTGTACTGAAATGGTATGCAGTTGTGTATGATGTGGGAGGGATAAGAACCAACAGCTTCAAATCTAAAGTCACTGTCCTCTCTCAGAAATGAGTGGATTGTTCCATGCACTTAAGGAGTGAGAGACTGCCCAATGTGAAAGAGTTTAAGCACCCTCCAGGTGTTGTTCACAAAGTGAGGATACAGGTGGTTATGAGACTGACAAATGAAAAATGCTATGGCAGCAGTTCTACAAATGTTGTACCAGACTACATTGGTGAAACAGATGCTATAACTAGACTGTTGTTTTACCAGTCATTCCAAATTTCCATCCTCATCTATGGTTATGAGCTCTGTATGATAACTAAAAGAATAAGATTGTAAGTAAAAGCTGAAACAAAGAGCTTCTTATACATTGTTGTTGGGCTCACTTTCCATGACATATTGTTGGAACAGGACTATATTGGATGATTTCTGCTCTTCTAAATCAAGGGGAGTCAGTTGAGGAGGTTTTGGCACGGAGTTAGAATGTCCCCCTGGGTCCTAACTACATGCCCAACTGGGAGAAGACTATGAGGCTAACCCAGGACTGGAGAAATTAAATCTCTTAACATTTCTGAGAGCATCTCAGTATTCCTCAAGAAAGGCTGGAGGAAGTTGCTGTGTACAGGGATGGAACAAGGATAATGAATGCAACAAAGTAATTAATGAGTACAACATCACATCTATGGGAAATGAGTTTTTATTCTGATAGCACATTTGATTAATATCAAATAAACATCTGTAAAAGGCTAGTGGTCACTTTGTGGCAACAAAGGATAATATGCAATGCAGCCTTTTGATTGTGAATACAGTGTTTGCATTAAAAAATGTAAAGGACTCTGTAGGGAATCCTTGGTTCAGGTTAGGCACTGTTGAGAGAATCTTATCTCCTGCAGCAGTCTCATTGTGTCCCACATTGTTGTTCACATCTATGTTGGTGCTATTAAATTGTGCATTGCTACCAGATATTAGCCATTTCTTGACAAACAAATGTGTTTGTATGGCTTGTTCAAATCATTATTTTGATTTATTTGTTTATTTATTTGAAGCTGCAAATATTAGGCATAGTTTTTGGCAAAACAGTGTCTTTTGCTTCTCTCTCTCTTTTTTAATTTTACTTTTGGCTGCCCCACTTGGACCTGACCATCCATTTTTTTCTTTTTTGCGACACAGTAACACATCAAAGTATAATCTCAAAAAGTGACCTAGGCTGATTGTGCCCTACCCAGTTGTTATTTTTCTTTTAAAACCTTTTAATTAAGGTTTGATTGGTGGATGATGAGTTGCTCTGAATGCCTGTTGGTGAAAACTTTTCCTTTTCTCACATGTGCTGAAGCCCCTTTGTGAGCTGCATATGTTAGAAATTGTAGATGTGGCTAAATACTACTTGAAATGTGGATAAAAATACTCATAAGTTAACCGAAACATAAATGCTTAAAAAACAGCCACAGCCTGTTTTCCAAAGATTAGAATTTTAGTGTGCAGTAATGGCTTTTCTAAAGTCTCAGTGCCTAAACATTCCTTCAACTCAATGGCAATTCTTTTTCTAAATCTATTCTACAATAGTAGTAGATAAATATATACTGTGCATATACTGAAGTTTACCTGTGTCTGAACTATATCCAAGACTTGACTTTCATTGTCTTTCCTAACCATTTCTCAGTTTTATTGTAACAAATCTACTCTATGAACTTTCTCTTTGGGTAGACCAGTCTGTTATCTGTACAGTGCTGTTTGGAATTTGCTCATCTCTTCATGTTTTATATTTGTATTATTCACATTTGTATCAGTAGTCACTTTAAAGCAAGATAAATTAATACTTAAATGTGGTGCCATACAATTAAAATGTTCTTGTTTCTGCATTAGATCAAATTGTACAAAGTTTCCTTATTAATTTGCTGCAAATCACCTACATGTCTCTGGTTGGCAACGTCACTTCCAAATCAAACACACATCAAGGTGTGACCTGAAAGCAGCCCAGTGAGCGCTAATGAGTAGGCAAATAAAACTAATGAAAGCTTGCTAACCTAATCTGGTGCTAGTCAAATATGATGACTTATTGTTTAAATACTGTACATTATTCAATATGGCTTAAGTACGTAGTAGGATATTTACTGAGGAAGTGTGTCACATGAGAAGTGCAGTGTTTGGGGTCATAGCCTTATTGTGTATGGAGCCTGGTTTGTTTGCTGGCTGCAGTGTTCTCAGTCTACAAGTTCTACCCGTGTTTGTGTGAGTTTACTTTTCACAATTCACAGAGATTCTTTTGGTGCTGAGACAGTTAAATAACCCACACTGTGCATGTGTGTGTGTCCTTTATAGGCCTTCTCACTCCCATCATCATGGCTTAGACTTTGACTTCTTGTGAGTCCTGGAATGATAGTTTTCAATAAAAAGAAGCCTGTTGTATTTTAAGTCCTGTGAAACACAGCTATTTATTAAAAGAGCATGCAGACAAGTCAGTACTCTAATTACTTTTTTAAAGACACAAATATGTTTCAGGAACTCATTCGACTTGCACTGTGATATAACATTCTCAATCCTGGCCAATCCAATTCAGGATCATGGAGAGCAGGGGACCAAGCCAGAGTATTCAAAACAAGAAAGGAACCAGCCCAGTACAGGG
Organism: Erpetoichthys calabaricus; assembly: GCF_900747795.2. Taxonomy (NCBI): domain Eukaryota; kingdom Metazoa; phylum Chordata; class Cladistia; order Polypteriformes; family Polypteridae; genus Erpetoichthys; species Erpetoichthys calabaricus. Next base: position 150,258,101 of record NC_041396.2, read on the forward strand.
TAGTCCTGCCAAAAAGTGGGTATCCAAATTAATGATAATATCTTTTATTTATTTATTACATTTATATAGCACTTTTCAAGGTGCTCAAAGTGCTTTACACAGTGAATGGGGAGCCACTTCAACCACCACTAATGTGGCACCATCCACCTGGATGACGTTACAGCAGCCATTTTGCACCTGTATGCTCACCACACATTAGCTGTTAGGTGGTGAAGAGGTGAGACATAGTTAGCCAGTCGGAGACAGAAGTTGATTAGGGGGCCAGGATGACCAGTCTGTGGTGGACAATTTAGTCAGATACACGCTACTCTTTACAGATTCACAGGAGGCGCAATGGTAGTGCTGCTGCTTTGCAGTAAGGAGACACTGGAAGATTGTGGGTTCGCTTCCTGGTTCCTCCCTGTGAGGATAGCGCTTTGAGTACTGAGAAAAGCGCTATGTAAATGTAATGAATTATTATTATTATTATCGGTTTTATGTCTCATCCGAAGGATCGCGCAATTTGTACAGCAGTGTCACCGTCACTGCACTGTGGCATTAGGATCCACATTCAGACCACAGAGTAGGCTCCCCATGCGGGCCTCACCAACACCTCTTCCAGCAACAACCCAAGATTTTCCTGGTTGGTCTCCCATCTAAGTACTGGCCGGGCCTGAACATGTTCAGTTTCAGGTCGATGACCTGTTCTGAAGTGCATGTGTTATGGCTGCTGGCCATTGTCTTTGCATTGTCTGTGTTTGTTTCTTGGGAAGGTAACAGGAAATAGAATTTTTTTCTGAATTTATTTTGTATAGGCGGTTTTAGATTTGAATCCTGTGCTCAGTCCCTGTTTTTGTTGTGTTTACATGCTTACTATGTGTCTTTATGAGTTTTCCACTTGGGACCCTGGTTTTCCCCCCCACATCCCAAAGATTAGTTTAGGTTAGTTTTTTTTCTTTATACTATCGCAGGCAATTGCTTGGGAAGCATATGAATGGCCTGATTGAGGCAAGAATACCAACCGCAGACCAGGGGCAAAACCAATTGCTAACTACTTCTTCTCTCTTTTTCAGCTGAATAGAGAAGGAATCCCAGAATGGGCTATAACATCACTTCTGGTTCACTTCTGAAAGACCCTGCCCTTCCACGCTAAGAACTGTAGTCCCCAAAGTTGCCACCCATGATGGACTATACTCATGTAGGGAGCAATGAAAAGCCTTCAAATAAAGAGCTTATGAAGGATCCAAGATATTCTACCTCTCTGATTTGTTTTCACTGTCATTATTAAACCCCACCAATCCCCAACCCTTTATGATATTCTAGCTATTTGATTTAAAGAATTACAACACAAAGAATCATTGACACATTGAAAAAATGTACCAAGTAGTATGGTAGCGTGTAAGAATTTAGGAACCTTCAGATCTTGACTTGATGTTATTTTGGACAATCTGAGTGAATAGGATGAACGAGATTGTTGGGCTGAACGGACTGTTCTCGTCACACTTTTTACAGTTGGTGATTTTGCGCCAAGAGTAGTGTGCAAGATTTGGCTCCCCATTGGACTGGCACCTCATCTAGGCTTGGTTCCTACCCTATACTTGATGCTGTTGATACAGGCTTCACTGATCCTGACTCTGGTTGTGTTATATGAGCCTATCTTGTACATATTTATGTTTTATTTTTGAGAAAAAAAATCAGCAAAAATGATTACGTGCAAAATATCTGTCTTCTTGTACTGTAGACCGTAATTTATATTGTATTTCATATTGATGCAAATTGATATTCCTTCCCTTAAGCAGTGCTAAATTTTGCTTTAAGGGAGCTGTCGTTCACTGATTTATTTAATTTTTGTTTTGTTTTGGTGGCTCCCAGAGCAAAGTATTTTGAAAAGGGAGGAAGGAGCATAATGTCGACAGGGATGATTAATCACAGGTTCACAGGAGCAAATGTGATCACGGTCCCATAGTTAGCATGGCTTAACGCCACAGGCTATGTTCAGAGATAAATATTTACTGGACCCCTAATGACCCTCCATTGAGTACATGTATGCCTGCTCTTTTCTGAAACTGTGACTTGAAATATTACCATTAAGCTTCAGGACCCATTGCTGGGAGCAGGCATTTGTCAAACATGGCCTATAAGCAGTATGAAATTTTTGCTAGGACTAAAAATAAAAATAAAGTATTTTTTTATTATTTTAAATGTAGAAATACACACTAATGAAGCCTTCAAAGATAAGAGCATTCCACTAGTAAATATTCTGAATTATTGTATTTTAAATTACTAATAAATCTACAAAACAGCATATTTGGTAATAATAAATAATAGGAAATTGCACTAACAATATAGGTGCCACATGAAAAAAATGATATCTCTTATTATGGGAAGTTTAATTTAAAAGCTGAAACCATTAGTTGTAGTCTGTTCTTTATTTGTATAGAAGAATTAGTCATCTACAGAGCCTTTCTCCTGATGAAATGAGGAAAGCAAAGTAAAATAAAAATCAAACTACTCAAGCATTTTCCCATAAGTCACCTAATTATGTGAGAATCATCCCACATTAAGAGCCAACTGCTCCTCTTTCACCACTCGAATTCGCCTTCTGTGGCTCGTATTTTAAAGCATGTTGTAATTTATGATTCCTTGCACTAAAACATTATACAAACCAGACTCCACGGCTTTGTCCCGCTGCCTCCACTTTAACTGCTTATTTCCTGTGAATGAAACTGCCGCAGTTAACCTCACAAATGCCCTTTAGCAATTTACAAGCTTCCTTTTAACCCTCTCCATTTGAGACTACAAAGGTTTACTTTTATAAGTCTCTCTTTGTAAAACAAAACCCATCAAACAAGGGGCTAAAATTGTGTTTCAAGCCACTTAGAGTGTAAAACAAATTGAGAAGGTACCTCATTTTCTCAGACTTTTTTTTTTTTAACTTACAAATGAGTACTTGTTTACAATATGTAATTATATTTCTGGAGAATTTGAAATATTATACATGCTATACAGACTGCTGAAAAGATGTATACATTTTGTAACTGAATTTGTGGTTTATTTCAATTTCACAAATTACTTTTACAACTATATAAATATCCTGTAATTTGTATGGCAAAGGAACAACTTACATGCCTTAGAATGACATTTATATGGTAAAATAGGGTGTCACAACCACATGCTTTGAAAGATAAGTCCTTCACTCATTCATATTTCAAAGTTCGCTTATTTTAAGATTTGTGTTGGCTGGTCTCCTACACCCAGTTGTGTGCAGCGTTAGTCCATTGCATAGCGCTCTCATGAAGATGAGAGACACCAATGAACCAGACATATTTGCAATGTGGGAGTAAACTGGAGTACCTGTTTATATGTACGTATACTGACATGGGCATAAAGAAACTCCTTATAGACAGTGACAACCACTGCACTGCCTTATGATCCCATTGAATAATAAAGTCAGACATGATACCATGCATTGAACACACAACAAATACATGAACCTTTGCAAACACTAACAAAAATTGAATAAAAACTTACTCTAAGTATTAGCCATCTATTTAATTCTTAACGCCCTTTGAGATGTAATTCATTTCAAGGTAATTTATAGAGCTAATTTGTGAATAGAACATTTGAAATAAATTGGACCCAGTCATAGTGGTGCAGTGGTTAGTGCTTTGGCCTCACAGATTTCATTGTCCTGCCTTCAAAGTCCAAAGAGTTGGGTTCCTTTTGAATCTGTGTGGGTTTTCCTCAAACATCCTGAAAGATGTGCAGTCTAGTGTCCTGCAATGAAATGGCACCCTATCCCAGGATGGTTCTTGCCTAATGCTGTTGGAATTGACTGAGGTCTTGCAAATCTGATTTAGAATGAAGCAATTATGGGAAAGATATATTTTGTAGTTTTGTGGTTTAATATTGTGATTTCTCATTCACATCTATATCATATAAAATGGTAGGGGTTGTGTTTGTCTATTCAGGCAATTGCTTCCAAACAGCTGGTGCTAAAACCTTGATCTTGGCCTTAAATGAAAGCTTATTACATCCAGCAAAAATTGTTACTGGGGTTTGCATCTTTCTTATGGCAATCTGCTTAGAATAACTGAGAAGATGACATGGAAGAAAGAAATTCAAATAGTAGCAACATCTGCTGAGTGCAAAGTAAATTGCAAAAGGCGATCATAGGAAGAAAAAGAATGACAACACATAGCTGAAACCTTGATTGTGGGAGAACTGAAGACAGGATTGTTTCCTAGTTAAACATTTTGCAATAATAATAACAGCAGTGTTGTATAGGGACTTCAGGTTTCTCCACCAAACTCACACAGTCACCTAATTGTGACTGTGACTGAAAGACACTCTGAATGAGAACATTGTTGGACATGTCATTCTCCTTTCCTGTATCCCTGTTAATGCTGCTAATTGTTCATCTTTTCCAGTTTTATTTCTTTCAGACAAACCAAAGCCTTTCCGAAAGGATGGATTTGACGGGGCACGTCTTCATAAGTGAGTCATGCTACATTTATAGGGCACATTGCTGCCAGTACATTTAAATGTCTGATATGTGACTGCTTCATATACAATTTACTATAGATAAAGAAAAGTGTCTTTCACTAAGAACACCAGTGAATTAGAGATCAATACAGTGTGTTTAAAATAATATTTAAAAAAACTTCCAGAAGGTCCTGTATTTTAGTTAATTCCTGTTTATCATGATACCAGGGAGCTGGAATCAGAATCAGAATTAGATAGATAGATAGATAGATAGATAGATAGATAGATAGATAGATAGATAGATAGATAGATAGATAGATAGATAGATAGATAGATAGATAGATAGATAGATAGATAGATAGATAGATAGATAGATAGATAGATAGATAGATAGATAGATAGATACTTTATTAATCCCAATGGGAGACTCACATTCTCCAGCAGCAGCATAATGATACAATAAATAATATTAAATTAAAGAATGATAATAATGCAGGTGAAAAACAGACAATAACTTTGTATAATGTTAAATGTTAACGTTTAAACCCCCCGGTGGAATTGAAGGGTCACATAGTTTGGGGGAGGAACGATCTCCTCAATCTGTCAGTGGAGCAGGACAGTGACAGCAGTCTGTCGCTGAAGCTGCTCTTCTGTCTGGAGATGATATGGTTCAGTGGATGCAGTGGATTCTCCATAACTGATAGGAGCCTGCTGAGCGCCCTTCGCTCTGCCACAGATGTTAAACTGTCCAGCTCCATGCCAACAATAGAGCCTGCCTTCCTCACCAGTTTGTCCAGGCGTGAGGCGTCTTTCCTCTTAAGGCTGTCTGATAGAACATCTGCAGCATCTTATTGCAGATGTTGAAGGACGCCAGCCTTCTAAGGAAGTATAGTCGGCTCTGTCCTTTCTTGCACAGCGCATCAGTATTGGCAGTCCAGTCTAATTTATCATCCAGCTGCACTCCCAGATATTTATAGGTCTGCACCCTCTGCACACAGTCACCTCTGATGATCACGGGGTCTATGAGGGGCCTGGGCCTCCTAAAATCCACCACCAAATCTTTGGTTTTTCTGGTGTTCAGTTGTAGGTGGTTTTAGGTAGGTGGATTTAACAAAGTCATTGATTAGGTCTCTATACTCATCCTCCAGCCCATTCCTGATGCAGCCCACGATAGCAGTGTCATCAGCGAATTTTTGCACATGGCAGGACTCCAAGTTGTATTGGAAGTCCGATGTATATGGGCTGAACAGGACCGCAGAAAGTACAGTCCCTTGTGGCGCTCCTGTGTTGCTGACCACAATGTCAGACGTGCAGTTCCCAAGATGCACATACTGAGGTCTGTCTTTAAGCTAGTCCACGATCCATGCCACCAGGTATGAATCTAATCCCATCTCTGTCAGCTTGTCCCTAAGGAGCAGAGGTTGGATTGTGTTGAAGGCGCTAGAGAAGTCTAGAAACATAATTCTTACAGCACCACTGCCTCTGTCCAAGTGAGAGAGGGATCGGTGTAGCATATAGATGATGGCATCCTCCGCTCCCACCTTCTCCTGATATGCAAACTGCAGAGGGTCAAGGACATGTTGAACCTGTGGCCTAAGGTGGTGAAGCAGCAGCCTCTCCATGGTCTTCATCACATGTGATGTCAGAGCAACAGGCCGAAAGTCATTCAGCTCACTAGAAATCAAGTAAGAATATTCTGTACAAATTACAATACTGCTACTACTACTGTTACTACCAGCTAATTCATAAATACGTTACTTAAGGATGAGTTTTAATATCTGAACTAGAGGGTTCACCCCCTGCTTGCTTTGCTCACCAACCCGCATGGCCTGCGTTACGCGCCAGCCACTTCACATCTCTGCCGCTCGCGTTGTGTAGAGGGAGGCTGAACACACCCCAAGGAGATGCGGTCACTCCTCCGACACCCCCTCTTAAATGGTGATACAGTTAGGTCCATAAATATTTGGACAGAGACAACTTTTTTCTAATTTTGGTTCTGTATATTACCACAATGAATTTTAAATGAAACAACTCAGATGCAGTTGAAGTGCAGACTTTCAGTTTTAATTCAGTGGGTTGAACAAAACGATTGCATAAAAATGTGAGGCAACTAAAGCATTTTTTTAACACAACCCCTTCATTTCAGGGGCTCAAAAGTAATTGAACAAATTAAATAACTGGAAATAAAATGTTCATTTCTAATACTTGGTTGAAAACCCTTTGCTGGCAATGACAGCCTGAAGTCTTGAACTCATGGACATCATCAGATGCTGGGTTTGTTCCTTTTTAATGCTCTGCCAGGCCTTTACTGCAGCGGCTTTCGTTTGCTATTTGTTTGTGGGCCTTTCTGTCCAAAGTTTAGTCTTCAACAAGTGAAATGCATGCTCAATTGGGTTAAGATCGGGGCCTCATGTATAAACGGTGCGTACACACAGAAATGTTGCGTACGAACGTTTCCACACTCAAATTGCGATGTATAAAACCTAAACTTGGTGTAAAGCCACGCAAATTTCCTCGGTACCTCATACCCTGGCGTATGCAATTTCTCCACTCGGTTTTACAGACTGGCGGCACCCAGCGTCAAAGCAGTGCTACTGTTCCTGTGTGGTCACCCTTTCTTTCTTACATCCACATTCCTGATGCGGCTTTATAAATACACTGAAACTAACAGCATATTGTTTATTAGTGTAAAGCATCTGATTGTAATTAACCTGCAGGAATATAATGGTCCATGGAATAGCCATAGTATTCCAAATATCATAACTGCTTTAGCGTTGTTACTCTCAATGCATCTTCTTCTTCTTTCAGCTGCTCCCGTTAACGGTTGCCACAGCAGATCATCTTTTTCCATATTACTCTCACTGCACCACTCAGAGTATTTATATCACTGTATCTGAGTGGGGAATCACAGCAGCAGCTAATTGGAAAGAGAATTATCGGTACACAGCATGAAGCAGACGCTGCCTCAGCCACGGCAAAACATTTCAGAGACTTTCCTGTACGGACTTCGCGGTTTAGAAAAAGTTTCATCCCAAGAACTATAAACGCACTCAATCAGTCCATCAAGTGCTCCTTGTAGAACTGTTTGTACTTATAAGTACAATTACCTCACTGTAAACTTGCACTACAGTTATAATATTGCACAACATGCGCCACTTTATAAAGCGCTTATTTACATATGTTGACGATATCATTTTTAAGATGAAATGCAGCAAAATATGTTGATTATACTATACAGATAAAACTTTAACTTCATTTAAATAATCTGTATTGTTAATAATTAAACATGTTAGGACATGGTGCCGCAGAGCTAGCTAGTTCAGGGATTGTTCCTGCATTGCATTGTATTCTTGCTGGTGCTGACGCGACACTGGAAGGACAGACGGATAGAATAATTAAACATGTACTACGAAGATATTTCAATGTTACTTAAAAGTTTTGGCGAAACGGCGTTCTAAGCTTACAAATGGCTTCACGTCTATTACAGAGATGATTGTGTGGCGATTGGGTATTTGGAGAAAGAAAAGTAAGGACAGGAATTGGAGGTTAGTACGTTTGAAAGAGACAGTACTTCTGTAATAAATTATTTCCTCGAAGGTCGCGCATGGCGCAGCAAGCCTCTTGCGTGAGACATGTACAAGCACTGCGCCACCATGTTCCCATGTTTAATAACATGCTTTCATTCCTATCATCATGAAAAATATATCACGTTCACATCTCAGTATTTTAATTATTCAGAGAGCTGTAATATCACGAATGTAATGGATTATGTGCCCTGTCAGAGAAAGAGAAAGCCTGTTAAAGAGGCAGGTAGTGATTCACACACAGAGCACATAGAAGATCAAATACAGAACACAAGCATTTAACGTGCTACTTTAGTTACAATGGGATTTGAGAAACTAGTAAATTAAACGATTTTAAGATGAAGTTTATGATGTTCTACTTTAATGGCAAAATAACTATGTGATTAAAGTGGAAATTTCGAGATTAAAGTTGACATTTTGTGCTTTTTTTCCCACTGTGTGCCTAATCTTTTTGTCTGTACCCTAATAAGCTTTCATATGACACTCAGACGGTCTGCTATGAGTTGCCTTTTCACGGCAACTTTGATATGTGACTTCTTTTTTATTTCAGGCACTGTGCGACTTTTTGAACTTGAGCTTTCGAGTTTCTCCGACACTCTGTCACTCAATCAACTTCCTTTTGTTGATTATACCACTGTTTAAACCAACAAATAGTACGTTTTTCCTTTGCCTCCACTTGGTATTCGCTGAAATTCTTATATTTTCCCCCATGCTTTTCCCATTGTCTTTTCACAGAAGACTATTTATATTGATTTGCATATTCAAAGAGGTGTAATTCTGGGAGGAGTTGGGGCGGGACAGATGGCGCGTGCACGTGCGTTACTTTTCACGCTGATCGGGATTTATGTAGCAGAAGAACGTGGAAGTTTGCGTACGTACAGATTCCTGCATCTGGATTTTTCTGTGCGTACGCACATTCCCACTTTTGTGCTTACGCCATGTTATAGTGTGAGTTCTACGCACGGCGTTATACATGAGGCCCCAGGTGACTGACTTGGCCATTCAAGAATTTTCCACTTCTTTGCTTTAATAAACTCCTGGGTTGCTTTGGATGTATGTTTTGGGTCATTGTCCATCTGTATCATGAAACGCCGCCCAATCAATTTGACTGCATTTAGCTGGATTTGAGTAGACAGTATGTCTCTGAACACCTCAGAATTCATTCGGCTCCTTCTGTCCTGTGTCACATCATCAATAAACACTAGTGTCCCAGTGCCACTGGCAGCCATGCACACCCAAGCCATCACACTGCCTCCACCATGTTTTACAGATGATGTGGTATGCTTTGGATAATGAGCTGTTCCATGCCTTCTCCATACTCTTTTCTTCCCATCATTCTGGTAGAGGTTGATCTTGGTTTCATCTGTCCAAAGAATGTTTTTTCCAGAACTATGCTGGCTTTTTTAGATGTTCTTTAGCAAAGTCCAATCTAGCCTTTCTATTCTTGAGGCTTATGAGTGGCTTGCACCTTGCAGTGCACCCTCTGTATTTACATTCATGCAGTCTTCTCTTTATGGTAGACTTGGATATCGATATGCCTACCCCCTGGAGAGTGTTGTTCACTTGGTTGGTTGTTGTGAAGGGGTTTCTCTTCACCATGGAAATGATTCTGTGATCATCCACCGCTGTTGTCTTCCGTGGACGTCCAGGTCTTTTTGCATTGCGGAAGTTCACCAGTGCTTGCTTTCTTTCTCAGGATGTACCAAACTGTAGATTTTGACACTCGTAATATTGTAGCAATTTCTTGGATGGGTTTTTTCTGTTTTCACAGCTTAAGGATGGCTTCTTTCACCTGCATGGAGAGCTCCTTTGACCACATGTTGTCTGTTCACAGCAAAATCTTCCACATGCAAGCACCACACCTCAAATCAACTCCAGGCCTTTTATCTGCTTAATTGATAATGACATAACGACGGACTTGCCCACACCTGCCCATGAAATAGCCTTTGAGTCAATTGTCCAATTACTTTTGAGCCCCTGAAATGAAGGGATTGTGTTAAAAAATGCTTTAGTTGCCTCACATTTTTATGCAATTGTTTTGTTCACCCCACTGAATTAAAGCTGAAAGTCTGCACTTCAACTGCATCTGAGTTGTTTCATTTAAAATTCATTGTGGTAATGTACAGAACCAAAATTAGAAAAAGTTGTCTCTGTCCAAATATTTATGGACCTAACTGTACAATGGGAAACAAATACAGTCATTTTTTTACCTCTTCTTTCCTCGATCAGCTGCATTTCGTGAAATGCTTCAAACATTTAAAAGCCTGTACAGCAGCTTTCCTACTCCTTGTCTTTTATTTCTGACCCCAAGCGAAGTTAAATCTCTTGGCACAAAGTCTTGCCTCGCAGGACGTGAGTTCTTGATATGTATTAGTTTATAATTTAAAAACGGAATAAGAATCTGAAAATCTACCAACATCAAATTAAAGTTCGATAAATTCTGAAAAGAATGATACCAAAATATATATGTAGGTTTTAAAATAAGCCCGATTTAAAGCATTACAAAAATGTGACATAAAAACGTCACATAAAATCATTCCACAAATGTTGCACTTTGAGGCTTAGGATTTTATATATAGAGAGTAGATTTAAATCTATTGTTTTGCATCTGTGGCATTCTCTAGTTTTGTCCATCACCTAGTTCTTTAACTGTATTATAAAAGATGCCACCAAGAGAGACTTAGAATTGCCTCAGCTTGAGTCCAAACGTAAAACTGAATTCTTATAACTGACATTAAATATGTCCACTTTAAAGTCAAGAATACACTTTCTTATTTATTCTTGCCTTAAGATTGCACACTTACTGAATAAAAACATCTCCACAGTTTTTCCAGAAACATCTACTCTTTTCTGTAAGACTCTACCATTATAGAAATAAGTTCAGATATCCTCATCACTGTATTACTGTATATCTTCTTTGATTACTTGTAGTCATCTTCCTGAAAGCTAAAGTTATAGACTTAAATGTTTTGTTTCACGGGTTTGTCACAATTTTTTATTTATTTACTAGCCACAGTACCTGTCATAGACAGGTAATAGAATAATTGAAAAATATTTTCTGTCCCTGGCACTATATGTTCTTTCCTCTTTATTAGTGTGTTTGTGAACATCTCTTTACCTGCACTTCCCCTCTTGAGTGTGTTCCCGTAAAGCCTGCTTGATAGATTGTTTCATTATTTGCTTGGTGCCTTTCTCATTTTCTGTCTGGTTTTATACTTGCTGTTGTGGTCAAAATTTAACATCTTTTTAAAGAAAGAAACATCCTCTAACAGCACAATTAGTAATCAAGCAGGAGAAAAGCTGTTCATTGTATCTTTTAATTACACCTCAGCAAAATGCCTTGGAGGGAGCATTCTTCAGTAGCAGTCCATTACAGCATGGTCAGAATGGTCAGAATGGTGTGACAATGCGGGTTCTGCTCCATGTTCCCATCCGCTGTTCGGGAGCCCTTGAACCCAACACAGTCGGTAATGTTACCGATGAGCTAGACATTGAGGCAACAATAGCAAGGGGATGGTACAAATGTGCAAAGGTGCTTTTATTTAAACAAACAACAACAAAGTGTTCAAAGTAAAGTGCAGTGCCTTATCAAAAAGAGACATTAAATAAATAAATAATCCATCATAAAACGAATGTTATTGTGGAGGTTAAAATTACAAAAACAATCCTTTAAAACCGAAGTTAAAACATTGCTGGAAGCAGTCCTTTAAAACCATGAAAAGCCAAGTGCTTCTTTTACACTAGCGTCTCCCGTTTGGGCCCTGCAGCAGACGAGACGCTCTCTCTGCAGCTGTTCGTCTTTCCTTTCCAAACAGGTCTGGAGGCCTCCTGATCCTGGCTTTGGTTGCGCTCTCATCCCAGGCCTGAGACTTGGAGTCCTTGATGACCAGGACGCTCACACCAAGGACTTCACCACCAAGCCTCCCGACTCCCGCTGCCGTCCCGGCCTTATGCAGCCAGTCACTCTTCTTCATTGGAAACTCCTGCTACATGCTCACTCAGTGGGAGCGACCATTATTACAACTCCCGGGTGTCTGCCTAACACCCAGGCTTCCCATACAACTGCCTGCGAGCATTCACTTGCTCACCAGCACCGACTCTCTCTCTCTCTCTCTCTCTCCTGCATCCTGCTTTCTCCAGCAACCTCCGTCTCTTTCTCTTTCATCTTTTTTCCCCCTTATTCTATTTTTTTTGTTCTCCTCTTAACCGTCTCAGGCTTCTCTTTATAATGGACATGGCAGCTGTGGCAATCAACAGTTCCTGGGAACAATTACGGAGCGGACCGTTCCTCACCTGTGCACTTAGGTGAGAAACGTCCGCATCACAATTCCACCCGGGAACCGCTTCAGCCACACTACCACGCCCCCTCGCTACACCGCGAGCGCAGTGATTATTTATTTAAAAACTGGCCTTTGCTGAGAGAGCTGTGGACCCGCTATACCACAAACGGTCAGAGAAAACAAATAGAGGTTCATTTTATAAACTGCTGAATTCATATACAGTGTCAATCAATGCATACATTTTACTCTGGTTGGTTCATTGGTTTACACCCAAATGATTTATATAAAATAAAAGTCTATTATATTATATTCTGGTTCTTCTTATACCTTTGAGTTGTGCCACCACCCTTGAAATTTCTGTGTATATAACAACTGTCCATTGTCATCTCTTAGTCACCCTTCAGTTAATTTTATATATTACATCAACCTTTCTTCTGGTACATTCTTTATTTACTTGTCCATCTTAGCATGTTTCCTAAAGCAATTCGTATATTTCAGTGTACATTTTGTTGTTCACTTGACCTTTATCTGGTTTCCTGGTGTGCCTGAACAGGTTTCTGACATTTATTAAGCCTTTATTCTATTTCTTTAAGAAGAATGATATGTTACCCTAAAATTATTCTTCCACACTGTCTTTGATGGCGACTCTCTCTGTGTGGCCCCACCTTTACTCCTCCATATGAGTCTCACACTCTCACTTCCTTTTCTTTTGCATCACCAAAGCCAAACTGACCAATCACATTAAAGCAAAACTGACTAATCACACAAAAGCCAAACTGACCAATCACACCAGAGTCAAACTAAACATTCAGAATGCTCTGAAGAACTCGACACATAAACATTAAAATTTTATTATACAGTACTTGGAGGTGCTGAGGACCATGGTCTCGGATTTGGAGGTGCTGATTCTCATCCCAGCCGCTTCACACTCGGCTGCGAACCGATCCAGAGAGAGCTGAAGATCACGGCCTGATGAAGCAAACAGGACAACATCATCTGCAAAAAGCAGTGACCCAATCCTGAGCCCACCAAACCGGACCCCCTCAATGCCCTGGCTGCGCCTAGAAATTCTGTCCATAAAAGTTATGAACAGAATCGGTGACAAAGGGCAGCCCTGGCGGAGTCCAACTCTCACTGGAAATGGGTTCGACTTTCTGCCGGCAATGCGGACCAAGCTCTGGCACTGATCGTACAGGGACCGAACAGCCCTTATCAGGGGGGCCGGTACCCCATACTCTCGGAGTACCCCCCACAGGATTCCCCGAAGGACACGGTTGAATGCCTTTTCCAAGTCCACAAAACACATGTAGACTGGTTGGGCAAACTCCCATGCACCCTCCAGGACCCTGCTAAGGGTATAGAGCTGGTCCACTGTTCCGTGACCAGGACGAAAACCACACTGTTCCTCCTGAATCCGAGGCTCGATTATCTGACGGACCCTCCTCTCCAGGACCCCTGAATAGACTTTTCCAGGGAGGCTGAGGAGTGTGATCCCTCTGTAGTTGGAACACACCCTCCAATCCCCCTTCTTAAAGAGGGGGACCACCACCCCGGTCTGCCAATCCAGAGGCACTGTCCCTGATGTCCATGCGATGTTGCAGAGGCGTGTCAACCAAGACAGTCCTACAACATCCAGAGCCTTGAGGAACTCCGGGCGTATCTCATCCACCCCCGGGGCCCTGCCACCAAGGAGTTTTTTGACCACCTCGGTGACCTCAGTCCCAGAGATGGGGGAGCCCACCTCTGAGTCCCCAGGCTCTGCTTCCTCATTGGAAGGCATGTTAATGGGATTGAGGAGGTCTTCGAAATACTCCCCCCACCGACCCACAACGTCCCGAGTCGAGGTCAGCAGCGCACCATCCCCACCATATACAGTGTTGACACTGCACTGCTTCCCCTTCCTGAGACGCCGGATGGTGGACCAGAATCTCCTCGAAGCCGTCCGAAAGTCGTTCTCCATAGCCTCCCCAAACTCCTCCCACGCCCGAGTTTTTGCCTCAGCAACCACCAAAGCCGCATTCCACTTGGCCTGTCGGTACCTATCAGCTGCCTCCAGGGTCCCACAGGACAAAAGGGTCCTGTAGGACTCCTTCTTCAGCTTGACGGCATCCTTCACCGCCGGTGTCCACCAACGGGTTCAGGGATTGCCGCCACGACAGGCACCGGAATGAGAATTATGAGAATCAGCACCTCCAAATCCAAATCCGAGACCATGGTCCTCAGCCGGAAAAGGGTGCAGTGCCCTCTCAGGGTTGGTAGCGAAATCCTGCCCCAAGTGGAGGAGTTCA
>NC_041396.2:150277716-150301732 GCF_900747795.2 Erpetoichthys calabaricus
TTATACCGTGCTTTTTTATACCTCGTGTCTTCTCATTAAACTTGTATCTCGCGAATATGGTATTGCAAACGGCAGCGGGAGCGTTTCTATAAAGTAAATTTAGACTTACGGTTTACACCGTGCTTTTTTATACCTCGTGTCTTATGAAGATGCTTGTATGCGTCACTCACTCGCTTCTTATTGTTTCGCTGCCTTGTCAATTGTGTAATGAGTGTTTTCTTCAGCGCTCTTTGGGGCTCCTCCTTCTTTTCTACGTACTGAGTTCACAGTCAGTTCACGTGATTACGTGGGAGGCGTGATGACGCGACACGCAACTCAGTCTCCTACGGCCATCTTGCTGCCTTCCATTACAGTATATGGACAAAAAAGAGGTTCCAGTTATGACCATTACGCGTATAATTTTGAAATGAAACCTGCCTAACTTTTGTAAGTAAGCTGTAAGGAATGAGCCTGCCAAATTTCAGCCTTCCACCTACACGGGAAGTTGGACAATTAGTGATGAGTGAGTCAGTCAGTCAGTGAGTGAGTCAGTCAGTCAGTCAGTCAGTCAGTCAGTCAGTCAGTCAGTGAGGGCTTTGCCTTTTATTATTATAGATATGGAAACATGTGAACACATTTTTGACACATTTTAAGGTAGAGGAACTCTTATCTGTTGATGTTATACATGATAATCACCTATTATAGCCTTATTTAACCTATGCAGTATACAGTCTATGGAAAACACTAGAGACTGTGACATTTAGAAATCTCTGTATTGATAATGCGTTTCATTCTTTGAACTATTAAGGTCTATATTTAATCTTCTAGCGACACAGTGTTTCTTTTATGTACATATTGGAAACTTTTGACAAAAGCAACCTACCTAACTTCTCTTATTCCTCACCCTTAACTGTCCCTGAAGTGTCTGGATGAACAGTAAGAGGAAAAGTAAGGTGGTACATGAAGAAACAAAAAAAACTTAAAAGACTTAAAAATACAATTGGTTACACAGCGGCTGAAAGTGAGTCTCCAGGCCCAGCTATCCTCCAATTCACTGCTCAGTCCCACTGTGCTCCTGCTGTGAGAGTCCACTTCTCCCTCTCTTACACACGTTCTCCTCTTCCATGTCTTGTCTTGGCCAAACTGAAGTCTTCCCCTACTCACATTGGCTTTTAGGGAACAGCTCCCTCTTGCTTCTACAGCTCTTTGAGTTGTTCCATGCCAGAATAGAAACTGCCCAGGAAGACTGATGGATTTCTGTGAATGACAGTGTTTTAACAAATGAGTGTTCTCTCCTCCATCACACCATCCACCCACACAAGCAGTCTATACATTGTGTATCTCTCACTCCCTTCAGGTCCAATCCTCCAACCTTACAAGATTTTTAGTTTTGGTGAATCATCATTTTTAGAACTGTTTCCGAAATTGTCAGATTTAGTCAGAAGAATATACAATGAAGAGCAAATACAAATGTTAACAATTAGTAATAATAATTAATTAATACTAACTTATTTGTACTAATAAAACACACATATATAGCATTTACTTTTAGTGTTATTAATATTAATCAACAGCCAAAGCTATGGATTTAGACAGTGTTGCCAGTGTTTGGCACCTGAGGCAAAGCCTCTTGTGTTGTACAACGGCAGCTTGTTCACTTATTTGACAGGGTGAAGATTGGAGATGTACATATACTGTTCATATATATATCCATCTTTTGTTAAAATTTAGATTTCATGTTACTTGACTTGATCATGGTCTTTGCTTTCTGGCAGGGAAATATATATGCTTTATAGTTTAAATATTATTTAGAGTGAACTCAAATAACATTTAAACTAGAAATCATATTCTATTCCTGAAGAAAAAATGATCAGTCTTGACGAGTCAGAGGAATTGTCAACAATATATACAAACATCTGAAAGAATCTTCTCTTCTAAGGTCCCGGGGTACTAGGGAAAAGATTTTTTGATTTATATCTCAGAAAAGGAGTGGAATAGAATGCATAGAATACACTCTAGCGCTATATGCACAAAACTTTCAACAATTCAGCTTAAAATCTTTCACCTAACATGTTCATCTTGTTTATAATTTTCTAAAATGTATCCAGGACAAGATCCAACCTGCAAACATTGCAGTCTACCTCCACCCTCACTGCGCCACATGTTTTGGAAATGCACCAATTTCACATGTCACTCCTAACCCATTAACAGCCATGTTTGGTGGGCTCCCCAATGGCCTTAAAGTGGAGGAGGACAAACTGATTGTAATTGCTTATACCACACTAACTGTACTAGCACGTAGACTTATATTGCTCAACTGGAAGGATCCCAACTGACCTTTTATAAGTCAGTGGATAACTGTTGTTCTGTACTATTTGAAACTGGAAAAAATTTAATTCTCTCTTAGGAGATCAATCCAAAACATTTTTAAAAGATTAAAAGATTTAATTAATAATGTTTTAGAATAAGCATTTATATCGGGGGTAAAATGATATTTTCCATTTTTTCCTTTCATTTTTTTATTACTATTTTTGCCAATGCTCTTGCTTTTCCTCTCTTTCTCTCGGGTGTGGGTTGAATTCTATTTTGTTAGATTTTGTCTTTTTTGTTCCTGCTTTCTGATTTTGTCTTTTCTTTTTTTCTAGTTTGAGTTTGACGTCATTCATTGTATAAGTTTGGCTTGATTGTATGCAGTGATATTTTCTTGAAGTAAAACAAAAAAAATATTTTAAAAAATGTTATTTGTTGCAAAATGTACATTTAAATGTAAGCGTGTGTTTTTGCCTTTAGGGCAATTTGAAATCAATGTAATAATTTTTTTTTAAATCACTTATACTAGTTTTAACACTAGAATTACCAGAGCCAACGAAAAACCCCATAAAACCAGCCCATTTTAAATCCCTTCGCACCTCTCCGTCAGCATCTTTTGTCTTCTAAATGTGTTGATAAACCCAAGCAGCAAGCAGCCTGCTTTTCCATCCCCCCACCGTCTTCAGAACGGGCAAGAAGTTCTCCCAGTTCCTGCCTTGATTGATTATCTGTGAGTGAGCTATCCAGAATTGTAAGGGGAAATAATTTGATGTGTGTTTTGTGTCTACAACAATCTATGTAAACACATCGTTAAAACAGAAACGTTTTTCATGTTTTAGTAATAAATAACAAAATGTAAACATAAACTGTATAATGTGTTAATTATGCCTACATTTTGTCATTTATTACTAAAATATGAAAAACATTTGTGCTTTAACAATGTGTTTACACAGATTATTGTAGAAACAGAACACACATGATATGCATGTGTTCCAAATAACGATCTATTATTTCCACTCTAAAACTCCAGCACTTCACTCCCAGATAATCAAGGCATGAGCTGGGAGAACTTTGTGCACGTTCTGTGGCGCTGGGGGGATGGAATAGTAGGCTGCATTTACAGGACAAAAGACGCTGACGGAGAGGTGCGAAGGGACTTAAGTTTTTTCGTAGGCTTTGGTAATTCTAGTGTTAAATTGGTCATAGAGTGGCACTAGAGAGATCCATAATTCATTTTTTAAATGCATTGCATCCTACCAGGGTTGCAGGCAATGTTACTGAACAGAGTTTTTCAAAAATTTCTGTTGAATAATCTATTCTGTTTGCAATTTACTCTAAATGTCAGTAATGAAAGCTTCTATTTTTAGAGTTGGAGAAGTATAAAGAATAGTATTACAGTTGAACTAGCATCGCCGAAGGTGTTGCAGATGACTAAGGGTCCTACGAAGGCAGTGTGTTTGCTTGTTAATTCACAACATACAACCGTAGCTGCCTGGGACAGGTTCAAAAGCAGTCTCAAACTGATTCTGCTGTGTTTAAAAGGAATGCATGTCTCTCTTAGTACAGATAACTAAAAGACGCTCTGTTTAATATGAGACAGTCATATGATTTGCCTTGAGTTTTTCAAAATTCCAGCATTTCATTTTCTGTTAAATTCATTTTGAAAAACAAACATTTACAGTTGTATAATTCGAAATAGATTATTATTTCAGATACTGAAGACATGTTATTTAGAGTCATTTTAAATATTTTGGGACGTGGTGCAGTTGAGACCAATGTTTTTAGGTTTAACTTGCTGGATCCATTTGTCTGATCCAGTCTGATTTTTCCTTAACTGAACTTTAAGACAAAGAAGTTGAATAAAATAAGTATAAGTGAAATGGATTTAACCACAGCAAAAAAAAAAAACTACTTTTTTACACAAACATAGAATCCACAGATAGATACTATAGAATCAGTGTGCTTGTCAGGTTGTGGCCCTTTAAAAAACCCTAGAGTTTAGTGAGGAGTGGAATGCCACACAAATTGGTGGCTCTGAGGCTAAGGATTTGCGCTGGTATCCTGAAGGTTGCTGGTTCAAATCCCCGTCACTGCCAAAAGAGATCCTACTCTGCTGAGCCCTTGAGCAAGACCCTTAACCTGTAATTGCTCCAGCCATTGGACGCTGTACAAAGGCTGACCCTGCGCTCTGACCCCAAGGGGTATGTGAAAACTTCCATCCATCCATCCATTTTCCAACCCGCTGAATCCGAACACAGGGTCACGGGGGTCTGCTGGAGCCAATCCCAGCCAACACAGGGCACAAGGCAGGAACCAATCCCGGGCAGGGTGCCAACCCACCGCAGGACACACACAAACACACCCACACACCAAGCACACTCTAGGGACAATTTTGAATCGCCAATCCACCTAACCTGCATGTCTTTGGACTGTGGGAGGAAACCGGAGTGCCCGGAGGAAACCCATGCAGACACGGGGAGAACATGCAAACTCCACGCAGGGAGGACCCGGGAAGCGAACCCAGGTCCCTAGATCTCCCAACTGCGAGGCAGCAGCGCTACCCACTGCGCCACCGGGCCGCCCATGTGAAAACTTACAAATTCTTAATACAACAAATTGTATAAGGCAAAATAAAGAACAAAAAAAAAATTCCCTGGAATGTCTTCTCTTTTCTCAAGGTTTTTAAATAGAAACGCTTTACAGTAAAACCTTGGATTGCGAGTAGCTTAGTTTGCGAGCATTTTGCAAGACAAGCTAAATTTTTAAATAAATTTTAACTTGATGAACGAGCGAAGCCTTGCAATATGAGTAGTCCGTATACACTTTGTCGGCCGAGCGTCATGTGATCACAACTGAGCCGATGGTTCTTCTCTCTCTCTCTCTCTCTCTCTCTCGCCGCGGAATTATGGGCAATCGTCTCCCATGCTCGGTTTCAGTTGGCATGCCTCACTCATATAGTCAACATCCACATGAGCGTATAATGTTTACTATAGCATTGTGACCACGTGTGTGTGTTGTAACATGTGAGTCCCTGTCATGCACCCCAAAACACGAGGCTGAGTCTCAGTACTTTAGCAAAACCAGCTTTATTCAGCTTGAAACAGGAACAGCACGGTTATTTATTGTAGCGGGATCTACCACTCTCCTATACACAGACACAGCAATCCGGCAGGGTCATGACCAGGTTAGTGGCCAAGTAATACTGTTCCCTTGCATTTATTATGTTCCTTGCATCACCCATCGACGGCGGGCACTGACAGAGAGACCACGAGCTTTTTGGCAAACTGCTACAGCTCTGGGAGCCCGCAGTTGCTTCGGGACACTCTTTCGACACTCTTGGGGGGAATCCCAAAAGAGTTTAGAATCCTTACAGTGCGTAAAGCATTTTTTTAAATTTTGTGTCCAAGTGTAGCGATTCTACAGGTAAAAGCAACTGTCATTGGATAGGTTCCTTGTTATAGTTGCAAAAATAAAAAAGATTCCAGTGAGCCAACAGATAGCAGTGATTTCATTAGTTACTGTAAAGTGAAAGTCATCCTACATTCCTCCTCTCCTCACCTCTCTCTCCTCTCCCTCACATCAACCACGATTCTTTTCAAAGGTAAAGTGCAGGTTTTTTTGTTTTACATATTTTATGTTAATTTTGTATTAATCATTTTTACAGTATATGAATATTTTTGGGTTGTAGAACGAATCATCTGAGTTTCCATTATTTCTTATGGGGAAATTCACTTTGATATACGAGTGCTTTGGATTACAAGCATGTTTCCAGAATGAATTATGCTCGCAAACTGAGGCACCAATGTATTTTTTATTTACAGTACAGGGGCAAAACATATCATCTTCCTGACTTCCTATCCTCATCTGTAGCCTTCAGGACTCCACACATTTCTCCATTTTTACCGTATATCTTCTGTCACCATACTCTACTCCAGAACAGTGCAACATCAGATAATGGTTTGGATGGCATCATAGTGCAGTGGTTGGCCCCACACCTCCGGGAGCCTGGGATGGAATTCAATCTCAATCTGTGAAGAATGTGTTCTCTCTTTGTCTGTGTGGTTTCTTCCTCAGGTATTCTAGTTTTCCTGCCACATGCCAAAGATCTGCAGATTAGATAAGTCAGTAACTGTAAACTGACTTAGTGTGGGTGGGAATGTGTGTGACCCTCAAGGGTTGGTTCACACCTTGCATTCAATGCAGCCATAAAAATGCCTTTTGAATTTAATTACAGGGGTTCAAATGCAGATGGATGGATGTATGATCTCATTGTGCCACAAGGCTGTGGGTGAATGATATCAGAAAATTTACTAAAAATGACATCCCACTCATTGCATTTTCCAAGCACATTATGGCTAAGATAGATTCTGACCATCTCTTAGGCCCTCAGTGAACATTTGCTTTCAACATACTGCCTGCAATGTTATGATGGGCTCTCTTGAGCTCAGGCCATGTCTAAACCTCTTGAGACGCCATTCATTTCTGGAATTCCCGTGATTTCTCAAACTACCCTTTGATGAACTGAAAGAGATTAGATTGTGAAACCTTCATAGTTTGCCAGTATGCCAAAATGAAGAATTCCAGCTCTAACTCTTAAGTCACTTCAAATGCTTTGAAGTATCATTCCTAAGCGTCTTGACCAACAGTTGATTCCCTGAGGATAGTTTTTAACATAAAAGTACTGTTTTTTTACAAAACTTATGCAAGATATAGATAAATAGCCACAGTGTTTTTGTTTTTAATTTAACAAGATAAAAATCTGGCATCTATAGAACACTGCTCAAATTCTAACACAATTGCTAAAAAAAATCACTAAAACTAAAATGGTTTAAAAGCTATTTTTTGCAGTAGAATTTCTGTGGAGTGTAACTTCCTTGGGGGACACGTTCCCCAAACTTTCCAAGCAGTATAATTTGTCTTCTACAAATATCTGCACATTTCTCAACATTTTCATGAGAAGCCAGAAACTATTTTAGAAGCAAGTGTCATAAGACAGCAACCGATACTGGCTTGCAGACTCCATGACATTGGTACACTGTATATATACACACCCAGAGTCACTTATACTCAAGGAGCAGGCCTCGACCATGCTGAAATTCCAAAACATAATATTTATTTAATAGGAAACAGTTACACATAAATTTCTTTCATTTCATTATTTATTTTACTAACCCACTTTTTGTAATACAGAGCTGTGGTAGGCCAGACTTTACCCTCAGAAAAATTCAGACACAAAGCAGGAACCAGTCTTGGATGATGTGTATCACAGCTTACACTCAGGCTCACTCCTACAGGACCAATTTAGTGTTGCCAGTCAGCCTAAGACGTGCATCTTTGGAAATTGTGTGTTGTGGAGGAACAGACACTGGGAAAAGTTATCATACATGGTGGATGAATCAAAAGGATCTGCAGCAGGAGGACCCTCTGTGGCTCTTTTAGCCACAGGACCCTGTGATATAATTTAAAGGCCTGTGACTAAAGGTGATGGTGATGTAGGTTTGCAAGGTGCACCTTCTGTTACAAATGGACGTGATGTTGATATCCAATGCTCTTCAATGCCATTCATTTGTTTCATTAAGTTTCTTTGCCTGATCTTTTGTAAAATGCATGTATGCAATTATTTTCATTTTATATTTTCTTGCAGCATTTGCTTATCTTTGGTTGAGTATGTGGCAAAAACATTTTAAGTATAATATCATCTAATGGAAATATTATAATATACTGTATGTGTTAAATTGGGAAAGCATGGTGGCACAATGCCTTGTAACAAGGGGTTTAAGTCATAGGTGTCATCTGCATGGAGTTTGCATGTTTTCCAGTGTGTGTGTGGATTGCCCTGAGCACTCCAATTTCCTTTTGCACTTGAAAGACATGGTGGACTGGTGAATCTAATTTAGCTGTAATGTGTGTGTGTGTGTGTTCACATGTGTTTATGTGCAACCATACGTTATGGTGAACATAATGGTTGCTAGAATAGGTACCAGATCTGGATAAGCAGTTTGAGAAAATTCGATGGATGGATGGATGGATGGATGGATGGATGGATGGATGGATGGATGGATGGATGGATGGATGGATAAATGTGTTAAATTCTGGCATTGCATCACGGAAATAATCACTGAACGTGAGATTATTTTTAGGTATGAAATTGTAACATCTTACAAAAATATTATAGAATGTTCAACCTGAAACTACTTTTACATACTACACTGCAAAAAAATGAAATCTAAGTCAAGTGAAAAGTATTGAAATCATGAAATTAAATTTAGTTTCCCTTATTGAATTATTGACTGCCCAAAAAATTTGTATTTATGATTATTTATCTTAATTTAAGATGTCTCGTCAAGTAAGTTTTGCATACCCCATTTTTTTTCTTTGCCAAATACAAGCAAAACACTTCCCAATATAAAGTTTTGTTTTTTTTTTAATCTAGTTTCTGCATATGCATTTTTTGCAGCGTAGCTGGTTAAACGCACATAGTGTGACTTGTGTTACGAACGTATCCCCAACGGCACAAATGTATAAATAGTAACTAAATTCAGTGATTGAAATCATGCAATCTATGATTCAGGATGTTAAGCTATATTGTTTACAACATCCATATCTGCCATTACATTTACACATACTTTTATCTAGTAAAATCTTGTTTTAGCTCCAGAGACCCACAGAATGGTAAGACTCCCCACTTCACTAATGAATACTTGCTGAGAAGAAAATGACTGATGTCAAGTTTGTCGGTACTTCTGCTAAAGGTTGTTGTTGACAAGTGGATCCCCAGAACTAGAAGATAGATAGATAGATAGATAGATAGATAGATAGATAGATAGATAGATAGATAGATAGATAGATAGATAGATAGATAGATAGATAGATAGATAGATAGATAGATAGATAGATAGATAGATAGATAGATAGATACTTTATTAATCCCAAGGGGAGATTCACTAAATAGCACTTAAGATAGCACTGAAGTTACTGTAACTTCCTTAAACAACCATTTGTTTCTGACCTCATATGTGGAAAAAAAGCTAACAAAAAATATAAAAAATATTAATTGTTATCAGAATACAGTACATTTACTATTTATACATTTGCGGATACCTCCTTATCATGAGTTTACAAAAGTTCGGCAAACGTTGCAACAAAACCAAACAATAAAAATAATGGCATACACATGTTTTACAAAAGGTCCAGCAAAGAATAATAATTAAAAAATGAATGCCATTCATGTGCACTGAACCTCAACATCACTTCCATTTCTGAAGGAAGGTGCACTTTCCAAATTTACATCACTTCCACCTGAAAGATGTCAAAGGGTCCATTGGTTAAAGGAGCCACAGAGATGCCTGCTGCTAAAGTCCTGCAGCCAGCCCTTCTCAAATGGATTGTTATTTGAACCCAGGATTCTAGACATCTGAGGCAGCAGCAATAATCATTATTTACTCCCCCTAATTTTTTAAATGTAATCATAAGAAAATTCACATTACACATTACCACAATGGTGCAAGAATTAAAAGTCTTCCCGGTCTTGGACAAAAATGCTGGGCGCAATACCCTCATCCACTTTGACATCACAAATGGGGACCTAGAAATGGTTGCCATGCCCTCGTCCTAGTGTGTGCCGTGTGGTTTTGAGGCTTTCCCTATCAGCTTAACAATCTAATGCATGTGAATGAGCCCCTTTTACTTTTCCTTACAGACATTGGTGAATGTTCATTTGTAAGTTATTAAAACATTCTAAAGTAGATATGGAATTTACAGTTTTTTATGGGTTTTTTTTATAAAAAAATAAGATTTTACTTAGGTGATACTGTGTTGTCACAGTTCACTCCTCCTTCTTGTGATATTCAGGCTAGAATCACAAGGAAGGTCTAACAAGCATATCACTTCACCTGTGCCTGTGCTCCAAATGGAAAAAACAAAAAAATGCAACCAATTGCATCTCAAATGTTGTAAGTCATTTTGGATAAAGGAATCAGATAGGTAATGATAAAAGGATACCACAAAGTGTATTCTCTCTCACAGGTAAGTACCTAAAATTGACACAAAAAAGATACATTCAAGAGTTTCAAGTAAACAGAGGACATGCGTCATGGAGCCCATCACAAGGACCACTTGTGTTCTGGTCACATGAACTCAAGAACCTAATTAAAAGAGAAAAAGAGGATGTCCAGTTCATATCTGGATACAACTGAAAGAAGAACTTCACCCTGCTGAAGTTGCACTATGTGCCTGCAACAGGTTTCAATTCCACAAAGAAAATTAAAGGAAAGCCAAAGAGGCTTTTATAGAGATGTTAGAGAGTCTTATTATACTATCTAAGTTATCTTACATGCTATATTCTGTCATAATAGTGACTTATAGGATAGAATAAAAATGTACTTTTATATAAAAACAGTGTGAAATATGTCCTTGGTGGTCAGAACACCCCTGAGAAACCACAGCTTGTATGTCTGGAAATAAGATATGATGATCATGTTGCTATACTGTATATTATGTAAAATTATTCCATATCAACCTGTTTTTTGCTTTATAACCACTGTCACACACGTGTGATTGGGAGACCGCTAAAGGGCCTGAATGATAGTAATTCCGCTCCAAAGACCAGGGGGCAGCGGGGTGCACTGACTGTCTCTTTCAATCCCTTGCAGACCATCCACAGGAAATCCTGCAGGGTTCCAGCACAACTGATAATGTCACTTCTGGTCTGTCACCACTGATGACGTCACTTTATTTTCTTGGCATATAAAGCTGCCATCTTAAATACATAGCTCAGTTCTGTTTTAGACTTGTATCTGCAAACACCTCTGTCCAATTTAAACCATTTTTGCAGCCAAAAAGCAACATAAAGGTGGCTGCCCCAGACCTTTTTGTTGACTTTGTGTCGTTTTTTTGACACCACTAACATTTTGTGGTTTATATACAGTACACTTGGATTAAATGTAGTGCCACATCAAGGTATACAACCATAAAAAAATCAATATGGCTGTTTTTTTACATAGGCTATTACTTAAAGGCAGAGTGGTGGCTCTGAGGCTAGGGATTTGTGCCAGCAATCAAAAGGTTGCAGGTTTGAATCCCGTAGATGTTAGAGCTGATTCCATTCTGTTGGACCCCTTGAGCAAGGCCATTAACCTGCAATTGCTCTGTTCTGGGTAGCAGGTCCTCCAACTTTCAGGAAGAACTATGGGGTTGGTGGCAGGATTGGCACTCCAGCCACTATAAAAAAAATTCACACTGATCCATTTCATTTGAACTAGTCCTAATTTGGGATCCTGAGGTGTTGAGTGTCAGCTAGCAACACAAACACTCAAGGCAAGGTCAGAATCATCTAATACATGAAGCATGGGACCGGCATAAACTTCTGAGTGGTTCTTGACAATTAGATCATAGAATTATTTATTTCTCCACCTTTTCATTGAATCATTTTCTCACCATGCCAAATTTAAGTGAGTAAGACATACTGTCAGGATTCAAGATGTTTTTTCAAGAGGTTGCTCCTGTCAAAAAGTGTAGGTATTCTTTATAGATTTCAGAGTGCTTAATCCAAATCAACAGAATTACTGTATCACATCCAGTTTTTGAAAGATAAAGGTTTAAAATGTTCCACTATTTAGAGAAATATATTTTTATTATCATATATAATTGTAATTATAATTATCATATATACTTCAAATATAATTATTACTTACAAAAGTAGATGTTTGGTAGTTTTTTTTCTCTTATTATCCTCTGAAGGTGTTTCATAGTGGAACGACCAACAGATATCTGTTAACCTAGACTCACTCCACTTTTCACTATAAAATCTCTAAATTTGAGCGATATCCTGGTGGAACACCTCTCCATGTTCATTAGTGACCACTCCCATGTTCTATTTCACATTTTGTTTACCTGTTCCCTGGTCAAGAAAATGGATGGATCGACCTAGCCTTGCATATTTCTGTAAAAACCATTTAAACAACAACATTCTCTCTTCTGGAAAATCAAAAGGCATATTTCTAACCTTCTACATGTAAACTCCTGGTTATTTTGATGGAATAAGACGAAAGAAACAAGCAATAGTGATTGGGTTGTTTCTACCTCAATTAACGTTAAGAAAGAAAAACAACAACAATAACAATAACATTTATTTACAAACAGTGTAGCTCAAAGTGCTTTACAAGATGTCAAAGAGATAGGTACATGAAAAGAAAAACAAATAAGATTATGGAATAATATTAAAGAATAAGTAACAAAGAAAAAACAAATAAATCTATACAATCTTAAAAAAACATAAATATCAAGTAGAAAAATTGTGTCCTTATAATAGTAACACAGTGTAAGTCTCTAAAGATGAGTCCTGTGAGAAGGTCAGATGGATAGGAGGACAGAAAAAAACAAGCTAGAGAAAAAAAACAAAATCTGCAGGGGTTCCAAAGCCAAAAAGACTGCCCAGCCCCCACTGTGCATTTTAGCTAACATAAATGTTCTTAATTCATTCCTCTTTGTTTCCAGGCTTCCTATGAGAGGATTCAATGTGGACAACTGACACACCTGCCTTCATTCCAGGTGGTTGCACGGTGCTTTGATCAGATTGTGGTAGTGCAAATGGCCACCACAAAAGTACTGGAAAAGACAGCAGAGAAAAGTAGAGATTGGTAAAGATTGCAAATCCCTGAAAAACATGATAATTCTATGCCTATATAGTTTATTAGGAGTACAATTAAAATGTATCTATGAAAAAGCCAAATTAAAATAATGGGTTTTAGTAGTTTTTTAAAATGCTCTACAATATTAGTCTGCAAATTTCTATTTGTAAACTATTCTAGATTTTAGGTGCATAACTGCAAAAGGTTGACTCACCACTTCTTTTAAGTTAGCATCTTGGAAAAATAAGCAGACCACCATTAGAAGATCTAAGGTTGCAACTTGGAATGTAGTAGGACAGGCATTTTAAACTATAAGAAAGAGCTTTATATACTTTTAGTAGTTTTTCAAAGTCAATTCTAAAGGACACACGTAAGCAGTATAATGATGCTAAATCTGGTAAGATGTGGTCAGATTTTCTTTTTCCTGCTGATATTCTTACTGCTGAATTCTGGACTAACTGCAACTGACTGATGTAATGAATTTTGCTAAAACCTCAGCATTCCTTAAACAATCATTAGACAGAACTTGTGTCCTTGTCAGTCTTCACTAGACACAGTGATTTTTTGCCCTCATCTCAGAGCTGTTCAGGTTAGGTAAACTGCCAATTCTGAGTTCACAAGTATGGTTTAATGTAATTTATCCCAGCCTTTATTTATTCCTGTCTCATGATCCTGCAATAGGCTCTGGCTTTTTGTCTTTCAGTAATGGAAGCAGTGGCTTCACAAAATGAATGCACAAGTGGCTCTGAGGCTAAGGATCTGCACTGGTGTCTGAAAGGTTGTCGATTAAAATCTTGTTACTGCCATAAAAGATCCTACTCTGTTGGGCCCTTGAGCAAAGTCCTTAAACTGAAAATTGCTCCAGGCTGACCCTGCGCCATGACCCCCAAAGGTCATGTGAAAAGGCAAATTCCCCTCTGGGATTAATAAAATATATCAAATCAAAAATTTAAATCAAGTGGATGGATGTCCAGGATCATTCTCTGGAAAAACATCACTGTGTACTCTCATAAGAATTCACAGTATGAAATAAGAATAGAACTAAAACAGTTCTAGCTCTCAAGACCACAAATTGAACTAAGCGAGTTAGAAAATTAATTGAAGATTAAATAATCAATATTACTTTCTTTCCAGCGATATTTGCTTTTTCAGAATTTCTGTGTAAATAAATTTCTGTTATGCCATTGTATTTACTTGGCAGTCACTGCCTATTTGTGGCTGGTACATCCTGTTTTAGTCATGCTGTTCTGTTTCATTGTTTATATCACTTAAAAGCCAAGGGCTGATATTCAAAAAAAAAAAGAAAAGAAAAAAATTGTGCTTTCAATAATTCAACTCCTTTCTCTAGTTGATGTGGAAGTAATATTTATAAACCTGTAAAATGTGGGGTTCAGCAAAACTGTTCTGAGTTAACTTTATGTCTTCAGGCCAGAAAAAAAGAATAAACTGTAACATTGCATTATTTACGTTCTCTGATTATTTAACTTTGGTTAAACAGTGTTGTTTATTTTCTTGATTCTCTTTGGTCGCGGATTGAGAAACAAATGTATCCATCACCACAGGATTAAAGCTAAAGGGTTGATTGCATGACATATGGTTTCCTCAGCTTTGCTCATGGTTTACTTATCAACTCTTCTCAGTTTGAACTATGGAAGACATGCACACCACTAGTGAGATATCAGTTTCTCCACAGGATTCGAACCTTACAGTAATAATCTGTTTGTTTCATAAATCTGCACCTGTGATTTAGTATTTTATTTTCATTATCCTATAGCAATTTTGTGAGAAGAACACTTCAGAGAAAATAATTTGATGCTGAAGTTATTACAAATGTCACTATCATTCTACTCTGAAAGGGAGCAGATCAAAGAAGGCACAATTGGAGGTGGAGTCAACTATCAAAATTAAAAATAGTCCGAATGTTCTCTCCACAAAATGAATGAAGACCTTTTTTGGTGCTAACCTTTTTCTGTCATTTTTGTTTTTATTTGTTCCTTATTTTATTATAGTCACTGACTTACACTGGACAAAGGAGATAAGCAGTTATCCTTCTTAAAGGATTAACCTCTTTAATGTTACATTTTTACTTAAAAAATCATATTTTTTGGCTTGAAAAATAGAATTTTTATTAAATCTCATCTTTCTACTGTAAAACATGCAAAGCACTAAAAGTACAAATTCAGAAGTATTAAAAGTATAATAATGATACAAATCCTCTTTAATAAAATCCCTGTGTGCGTTCAGGTGTGTGTCTTCTGGTGAAGTGCGCATGCTCGGGGCATGGTGCGATGCGTGATATTACTGTCAGAGAAAGTTACAGGCGTTTTACGGAAATACAAACCAGTATTACTGCGAGAGGAAATTAAAGGTACACAATACAGTGACTCATATTACAGCCACATACAAGCCAGTATTACTGTCAGAGGTGATTAAAGGCATATTACCGACACGCACGACCTGTATTACCAGCCAAGAAAATTAAAGGTATATTACGGACGTACAAGCCAGCGGACGTACAAGACAGTATTACTATCACAGAAAATTAAAGACACACAATACACGGTGGCAGCCCACGAAGAACGGTCAGCTCAGCAAGAAAACATCAACAAAAGAAAGGCTGAAAGAAAGAAAAATATGACCAACAAAAAGAATAAGGTCAAAGTCCCTTGCCATTTAATATAGACTGTTCCTACTAATGTTTATGCACTACTGTTCTAGCGCCCTTTTGTAATGGGCTAAATGACTAGTAGCTTGGAAAGGATGGATGGATGGACTATAATAATAATAATGATGATGATGATGATCCCATACTGCATATACTGTCAAAATATGTCTTTTGTGTGGTATATCTTTGAATGGGAAACCTGCTCAGGTGTATGGTCATTTACCTGACACTGTTCAGCATAATGGTTCGTCTCAACAACTATTGTGTCGATCATATCATCATCAAGAAATAACTTCAGGTAAGTAAGTGGATCTTGGCTGTTAACGTTCACGCTCCCTCACAAAATCAAAATGAGGTGGTGCTGTTTTATTTGAAGCAGGGTCAAAAGAGACCCAAACTTTCAGATTCATCAGAATCACTTTTGGTTTCACTGTCCATTTCAATTTCACTGCCTGAAGTCAGATTCACTTTGTCTTCACTGCTAATGAGAGGTTCCTCAACATCGCTGCTCGTGTCACTGTTAAGAGCGTGCAACACCTGAGCTGCTGAAAAATGTTTCTTACGAGATGCCATTATGAGGCTAGGAGAAGATGTGTCTACACTGTTGCCCGGTGTATCCTTGGACCTGACACTTATGTAAGACACACCTATACTGTTGTCTGAGTAACACTGTTAGCACTTTTACAGCTCAAGTAATCCTCAGGTCTAACGCTTACGCGAGACACATTTATACAGCTGCCTGAGTGACACTCAGGACTAATGCTTTTAACACTATTTTCATTGCCTGAGTGAGGCTCAGGTCTAACACTAAAGAGGTTAAACAGAAACGTGGTCACAGGTAAAGTTGGAGTCTATTAGAGTAGTATCTGAGATCATTACCAAAGCCAAAACCATTTGTAAAGTTGAAATTACAATTCTTATCAGTGCTAGTTTCTTGCAAGTCTTTTACAAAATTCAGACCCTTGCATATTGTAAGCAGTCATATATCATACACTTGCAAATATCATGTCTGACTGTTGTGAAGTACCAGCTCACAAAAATTCAGAAAGGTCGTAGGCCTCAAATTAAAACTCAGACCAATATTCCCACTCAGGTCTGATCTCACAGGGTAGGACTAACCAGCACTAATCACCATGGCTTCAGACTCAAGAAGCAGGCCTGTGGCCTATACAGGACCAACAAAAATGTCTAAAACAGGGCCATCTTTTTCCAAGGATCTAAAGCCACCTGAGAAACATTTTAATTTTCATGTCAACATTTACAATCACAATTACTTTAGCTAATGCAGATTTGTTGTAAATGGTGATAATACCGATTAATCCAATGGAGGAATAAAGTAATCTATAAATCACAAAAACAGGAAGCAATTCTTCTTTGTAGTACAAATTATAATTAAAAATCATAGACTTTTTACAAGTGGGCATAAGTGGTTATGGTTACTGCCTCTCAGATTCAGTATGCGGTAGGGTCATTGTTCATGTGGTGTCTGCATGTTCTTTATTATAGTTGGATATAATCCTGCAGGTGATAGCTTTGCACCACTGGGTCCTCAGCCAAGCATATGCACCAAAAGTCTGAACCTGTGGTTCCTTTCATACTGAGCAGAACTGCTTGAGGAGGAATGAAACTAACCTGTCGTACAATGGTTTAAACCCTTCTATTGTCTCTTCTAGGTGGTTGGTATTACTTGATATTGAAACACTGGTCTATTCTTATTCACCATTGTCCTGTTTCCCCTTATTTTTGTTTAAATGACGTATATCTCTTTTATAACTTTTGTTTTACATATCTTTATATCAGTGGTTCCCAACCATTTCTATGCTCTTAGAAAATGTTCAATTTATGTTCACACCCCCTACAAAAGTAATACCATATTTGAAGATAAAGTCAGATTTGTAATTATTGAACCACATTCAGTACAAATTTAACTAAACAAAAACATTTAACCCAGTGCCTAAAATTTAAATATACATTGAGCAATTCACCTTTATATACTCAACAGTCTTGTAAATGTTTCCCCTGTGAAGCTTAGCATACTCGATTGATGGGGTTGGGTTATCCCGCAAAGGATCAAGGAAAATGAGGAAATGACACACAATCAATGATCAATGGGTATTATTTATATCTTTATTTTCAGTATTATGAGCTCTGTATTAATTTTACTAAATATTAGAAGTGATTTAACTATCTTTGTTGTACTGTGAAGTGTGCATGTTTGTTATGTACAACTGGTTCACTGATCTACAAAAAATATTTTTTGTTTGCTTCTGGGAACTTCAGAGCAGCTCTTTATTAAGTTTTTTACACTGATTTCATATATGAAATCGGAATTAAGCTAGCACATCAGGATTTTGAAATACACATCATTGACGTTTTGACACTTTGAATATCAATATAATATATCAACACGATATCTGGAGTTTGGACTATTTCCCACCAAAATTGTTTTGATGTGTTTATTCTGAAAACAAACCAGGAGACAATACCAGAGACACGTTAAAGCATATTTATGTCAATTTACCTCAATATAAAAGTGAGGTCAGTGTGCCCAAAAATGTTGGAGGCACTTGCTTTTGCACTTGTACTGCACATCCGTCTCTCTTTGCAAGAACCAAGTGTACTCACCCATCATGCTCAGAATGAATTTTCCCCGATATCAGTTTTCCATCACCTTTATATCTTGATGAAATCTTTCCCCATGCTCATCTCAAACATCGCTTAGATTTGGTGGAAAAAAGTCGAGATGAGAATGTAAAAAATGCATCTTCAGTGACCTTATGGCTCCCATAAGCTAATATACTTTCAGCGTATTCTCCACAAGCTCAGTATAATTCTCTGCTCTGTGCTTGTCAAGAAATTCTGGACAACATGCACGAATGAGGGTGCTGATTCAGTTGGCTTCAGTTTCTTTTTGAACTCATCATCAAGCATCAGTTCACGGATTTCAGGGCCAACAAAAACACCTTCCTTAATTTTGGCTTCACTTTCCTTGATACCAAATTTGTTCTTAAAGGCTGAAATGCATCGCCTTTACTGTCCATTCACCCTAGTTGTCCAAGACCTGGAATATCATAACTAAAAAATGGGATGTGCAGGACGAAAACGGTTTTCAGATTTGGAGTCAGCAAGTGAAATTTGTTATAGTACAGGTGAAAGAATCCCAGTAGCAAAATGCTTGTTGACCAGTGATCTGCTTAGGATGGTTTGTTAAATTTAGAACATACTATAATCTGTTGTAAAAATGTACTGTATGTAAATAATTGTACTATTCATCTATACTGTAAAGCACTTTACAAATATAAACCCATAAAGAGTGTGGAAAAAGCCTTAGGATGGTGTTAAACAGTAAGGTCCTATATTACTTTAATAAAATTCAGAAAGCAGATGTTTTTTCCTCATCCATTGACAATTCTAGAAAATTAAATTAATCAAAGATGACTTTTCTTTGTATACTTTTAATTAAAGTAAAATGACCTAGGATGTTAAAGCAATAATAGTAAAGAAGGCATGTTTTTCCATTGAACTCCTAATCAATCCTTTATACCCATAGTGTAGATATTTAACTAAATAAGTGGAAGTGCATTCTGTGCGAATAGACTGACTTGAACTACCTAATAAAACCACGTTTGTCCTTATGATATATATTGTACCATGCATGTAAATTAAATACTGTTTATACAAATGTGCATCAATGTTTAAATTCACTAGATACTGGCTGTTGTGAAAATTATATTCCACCCAAAAACCACAACCTGATACTTCAGTTTAATAACTTTGTGCTACAACCTTCAAATGAAGGAACTGTGCTTAAAAGAGTAAATCCTTCTGAAAGTGACTCGGACACATTATTCACAAACAGGATTCTGCAAATTGCTTTGGGAGTCTACTTAGGACACAAGGTGTGATTGAGACATCTCATTTTACTTCAAAATCATTTTCTTTAGGTGTTGAAATAAGGCATCCAGAGACTCCTTCTCTTGAGTATGTACAGTATATGTGTTTGTGTGCATTTGTATAACTATAAAAGGAATTTCTAAATTAATTTGGGAATAAATGTTCAGAAGATAAATTCAACTGCTCCTTGAACGCTTATACTAAGAATAAGTTTTGCCTTTCAACTTAACTGCCAGTTCACCATGCAAATAATTTTTTCTATAAGAATGAAAGTGGAATTTTCACCCAAGCTTTCACCATTTCATTTCTTCTTGTATATTTACTGACTTTCAGAATTGCCTTACAAAAGACTAACTTTAGCCTGTGATAGATATTGGTGTAAAAAGCTGCCTTTGTAGTCTGTGGCACAGTTTCAGCAAATCACCTCTATACATCTCGTGAATGAGCATTAGACATATATAAATGAAAAAAAATGTGTGGTGTGTGTGTGTGTATGTGTGTGTGTGTATATATGGAGCAGTCCGCTCTGCTCACGCTCAACCACAGCCACTAGATGGCGCCTGTATGCACTTTTAGATTTTTTCAGTGTTTGCGCACACCTCATTTCTCACTACAAAAGACCTGTGTGTGTGGTGTTTATGGAGCAGTCTGTTTTGCTCACTCTCAACCACAGCCACGGGAGTTGGTGTGCATTCTACAGAAGATGTAAAAGCTTATACAAGTATGAGTTGCACTTGGTAAGACAGCGCATGCATGCACTTTTACATTTTTCAAGTACTTCCATAGACCTCACTTCTTATTCAACCCAAGCAGACAAACTCAGTTTTGCACAGTCAGCTACCATACGTTTGCCTAAGACGTGTCCCGCACAATTTGTGCCACAGCTGCACTCGCATACACGTTCATCTCGGACAAGATACAACCTCACCCGCTGCAAAGGAGGGTCCTCAACCTCTGCCCTGGGTAATTCTTAAGAGTTAGCTAACACCTTTACAAGTTCACCAATATAGTAAATCTGCTATGGAGACTTGGGGTTGTTTTTTGTCCCAAGGAAGACATGCAGCTAGTCAATATATACGTAATCAGGACTGACCTATTGTTCTTAAAAGCTGAATATTCTCTGAGGTCAGCTACCAGTTTGACAAGTTTTAAATGAGAGTGAAGATGTTTGGTCCAATAAAGACTAAACTGAAAAGTCCACTATAGGCATTTCAATATCTGCTGTGGGAGGAAAGCATGGTTTCCTACGTCTGCCCAAGTGGTATGGCACTAAGAGGGCTGTTTCCTCGCAAGATTTTAGTGTTAGAATAATTTAGTAGAGGTTTGCTGATTATTTTATTTATTTAGGGGCCCGGATGGTGATACCTGTAGGAGGGCCTAGGCACAGGAGATGCAGACTTGGAGAGAGCCCTTTTCAAGGAACCAACCCTTTTCTTTATACCTAGTGAGCTTTACATGGAACAACATTGGCAAACAATGCCATAGGACAGGAGCAATCCTGGCTGTCTGGCACTAGAAGTATTGTAACAGTTCAGAGTTACAGTAGGTACATTGAAAGTGATGTCTGTTTGCCCCTGGTGCTACCACCCCTTGCTCTGAATAAAGTAATAATAACTGAGACTGTATCTTATTAGGGTAATCGGACCAAACAATGAATGGAAGAATGAGCAGGTATGTTAGAAAGCATTAAAGACAGCGCAGTAAAGAAAAATGGTGTATAATGGGGAACACTCAAATTGCCACTTCTTCCGTTTAGATTCCTTACTTATAATGCAGACTGAACTACCATTCCATTGTTAAATTTGCTGATAACATGTCATCAGAGACTTTCCCATCAATGATGTGGTATCTTACAGAGCATGCATTTGCATTCTAAGACAGTGCTGCCAAGGCAACAGTCTTTAAATCTTAGTCAGCAAAACCAAGGAAGCAGGAGGTAGGTCACCCTTCCTTCAACATCAAGAGGGAAGCCATCCACTTTTGAATTTCTTGGAGTGAAGAAAGCTTGCCTATGCCTTTTCTTTCTTGTTTAGGTGTCTGACTCCAGCCCAACTGGAGTTTTTTTTGTTTATTTTTTTCTGTCCTCCCAGGCACCTGACCTTACCTTTATCTTTTTTTTTTTGTTACTTATTCTATTTTTCTTTTCATGTAACTTTCTCTTTGTCATCATGTACGGTGTTGACAAAGAGTGACTAGGGTGTTGTACCGTGTTAGCCATTATGAATGTACTGAAAAGTCAAACAAAACGACACCTTTTATTGGCTAACTAAAAAGATTACAATATGCAAGCTTTCGAGGCAACTCAGGTCCCTTCTTCAGGCAAGATTTGCATTTAATGGATGTGGTATTATACAGTATCTGTTTTATTTATTGCCCTAATTGTATTCATTGATGGTATTGTATTCCTATCACTAATCTGCCGTGAAATGTAAGTAAAATTTTAATTGGGCTAGCATAATGGCAACAAATTTCTTCTCTTCTTCTTTCGGCTGCTCCTGTTAGGGGTTGCCACAGCAGAACATCTTCTTCCATATCTTTTTGTCCTCTGTATCTTGTTCTGTTACACCCATCACCTGCATGTCCTCTATCACCACATCCATAAACCTTCTCTTAGGCCTTCCTCTTTTCCTCTTGCCTGGCAGCTCTATCCTTAGCTTCCTTCTCCCAATATACTCAGCATCTCTCCTCTGCACATGTCCAAAGCAACGCAATGTCACCTCTCTGACTTTATCTCCCAACCGTCCAACTTGAGCTGACCCTCTAATGTATTCGTTCCTAATCCTCTCCATCCTCGTCACACCCAGTGCAAATCTTAGCATCTTTAACTCAGCATAATGACCACAAATATGAACTTGAGTTTGAACTATTTTTGCATTCTCACTATCTTCTCAAGCGCCTTCAACACCATCCAATCTCTGCTCCTTAGGGACTAGCTGACAGTGATGGGAGTAGATTCATACATGGTAGCATGGATCGTGGACTATCTTAAAGACAGACTTCAGTATGTGCGTCTCGGGAACTGCAGGTCTGACATTGTGGTCAGCAACACAGGAGCACCGCAGGGGACTGTACTTTCTCCGGTCCTGTTCAGCCTATATACATCAGACTTCCAATACAACTTGGAGTCCTGCCACGTGCAAAAGTTCGCTGACGACACTGCTATTGTGGGCTGCATCAGGAGTGGGCAGGAGGAGGAGTATAGGAACCTAATCAAGGACTTTGTTAAATGGTGTGACTCAGACCACCTACACCTGAACACCAGCAAAACCAAGGAGCTGGTGGTGGATTTTAGGAGGCCCAGGCCCCATGGACCCTGTGATCATCAGAGGTGACTGTGTGTAGAGGGTGCAGACCTATAAATACCTGGAAGTGCAGCTGGATGATAAATTGGACTGGACTGCCAATACTGATACTCTGTGTAAGAAAGGACAGAGCCGGCTATACTTCCTTAGAAGGCTGGCGTCCTTCAACATCTGCAATAAGATGCTACAGATGTTCTATCAGACGGTTGTGGCGAGCAACCCTCTTCTATGCGGTGGTCGAAAGCCTGTACTCACAGTGATGCATGAGGACTAAACTTGGAAAGCCCTGGACTGAAGGGCCAGACAAACAACAATTTCAAAACTTGACACTCATGGATGTTCTTCTTAACTCTTGGGGAACCTTACACAGAACAGGGCTACTAAAACTCTCCTGGAGCCAGACCTGGAAATCTTCTTCTTCCTTCCACTATCCTTGTTTGTTTTAAAATTGTTGATTAGGCCACATTTTGACCAAGGATGTAGACCAAAAGTGTTACCATTACCCTGATTGACAATCATATTTGTAAAATAACAATATATCTGGCTAGGTCTTGGAAGGTGGCACAGTGGCACAGCTTTACAGCTGCAAAGTCTTACGTTTATATCATAGCCCAGTCATTATCTGTGTTGAATCTGCATCTTATTCCCATGACAACAATGATTCGATTTTTCCCAGGTACTCCTGTTAATTCTCACGTGGTAAAGTCTTACTGTCCTTTGTGAGTGAGCATTGGTTTAAGCATGTGTGCCTTGATGAATTGTGTGACAATTGATTAGCCTGACACAGACAGACACGGGAGGCACACTTATAAAAACACAAGCTGTTTTTTATTTTTCTTCCCTGTCCCTAAGAGCCCACAACACAGTCCAAGCACTAAACACAATCACAATACTATATTTTCTCTTTCTTTTTCTTTCTCTTTCTCCTCCACTCCTCTCCAGCAAGCTTTGTCTCCTTCCTCCCGACACTGGCCCCACGGAGTGGTTACTGCTGGCTCCTTTTATAACACCCCAGGAAGTGGTCCAGGCACTCGTTGACCTACTTCCGGCAGCACTTCCAGGTGTGGCAGAAAACCCACCCAAGAGGCTCATCAGCTGTTGCAGCACCCCCTGGCAGCACCCATCGGATCTCAACAGGGCTGTAAATAACTCCAACTCCCCTGAAGCCCTGTGGGAATCCGAGGCACCACTGCAACCCATGGGGGCTGCCATCTAACGTCCTGGGGAGGTACTGTTCT